>NC_056731.1:331204204-331324204 GCF_019279795.1 Protopterus annectens
CAGGAAGTATAACCAGGAAATGGAACTAAAAAATTCAGTGCATACTTGTTCTGTTACCTTTGCACATAAAAGCACAACCTATATACATTTCATAACAGATTATCTAGAAAATGTCATTCTGTTTCAGTGATCTTATCCTGCATTGTTAGTTTCCACCAATAGAATGACATGACCATTAGAATGTGCCAGTCTGTCAAGTGGCATTATACTCAGTTTCTATTAGGTGGAGGCATGCCATGCCTTATCAAGGTGGCAAAATGAAGATCATACCCAGAATTTGCTTAAGTATGCTGTCATTACTCTATTTCAATTCAAACCAAAACAAACTTAAGTGAAAAAATACTCTTCAAAAAACATGCATCAATAATTTACCAGTATACTAAAATACTTTTAGGAGGCATTCATCCTTATCCTGGTCCCACCTATCTCTAAGCAATGCAGCGGATGTGTAACATATGCCAGACAGCTAGCTGGAATTTTGTGAAGAATTACATATAATTTCTAAATAAAACTTGATTTGTACAGATGCTTGTGTTGAAATTGTATTTGTACAGTTGCTTGTGTTAAAAATTTATCAACAGTAGGTCCTTACTGTATTGCGACTGAATTAAATGTATATTATGGATAGAGTGGTACGTAATAGTTTATCCACTTTTCATCATCACATAATTCTTCTAGTCTAGTTTATTTCTTTTTTCTTATTTAGATGATTCAGTTCTTGTTTCACTTCAGTGTTCTTTAATGTCACCAATTCTTCATGTTGTGTACAGTGTAGCTTTGAGGTATGGTGTGTCTATTAATGCCCTTTAAAAGAACAGAATATACACATTCCAGATCTTTATTTTGTACTTATGCATCTGTGGATCATGCTATGGTCTTGGATATTGCTTTTCGGAGATATTATATATTTTTTTCAGAGGAGATCATATTTAGTCAAATGAAGTCTTCATATGGCTTTTAGTAAAAAAAAAAACGTTACAGACCATTGTACTGACACAAGCTACATATACAGTGACCAAATAATTCTTTGCAGAATCTTTGAAGGATTATTAGAGTTATATTTTACAAAGCTTTGAGGTTCAAGGGGAAATGTGATCAAGAGTGTTGCATTATATCAGAAGGAATTATGGAAGGAAGGCGTAACAGTCTATTTTATTTTTTCTTTCCCAAGGGACTGTTTCCTTGGTATGCTTTTGACTGCCATGGAACATAACCTTGCCTGTCAGACTACTTACAAAATACTGTACATACTACAGTAAATGAAGACGTTCTAAAAGGTCAACATTTACTCAAGGTTGTGGAAAATCGTTTTAACTAATAAAAATCACTCTTGTGTGGAATGTCACACATCTAGCATCCTACACATATCCTGGCATTCCAGAGCATTTTCTGAAAAATCAACTTAAAAAGAATAAGAAAAACAAAATTTTTTTTGAACAACAAAAACTATTAAAACTGTACACAAATCAATGCTATTGCAATAGCAGTCAGTATACCCATAAGTGCTCCAATATATTATAGTGCCAAAAAGGCAGAATGATATTTTTTGTTAACTTTCACACACACTGATATCTTGGAGACTGTACAACCTAGACATATATTGCTAGACCACGTTTGTTAACCAGAGGGTAGCCATTTGAAATGTTGGACCGTACTAGAGTGAGTTCCAAAACTAGTAAAGTGAATGGCCAAAAACAGACTTACATATATTAAGTCTGAGATTTTAAGGAATATTCCCTTTTCTGCCAGGTATGGTGATCTTGGAGTTGAGATATATATATATATATATATATATATATATATATATATATATATATATATATATATATATATAAGTTGGGGGGTGCAAAGGGCTTGCCCTCACATCAGTGGGATGCAGGGGGACTTGTCCCATTCAAAAAAAAAGTTTAAAGGAGATCAGCCATCTCTGACATATGCTCGTTTCCTGGGTTTTCAATCCTTTTTTCAGCTTGTCGGCACTCTGCATTTTGAGTGCTGACATTTCAATAGGGAGCTAACTAGACATAAACTTCCACATGACAAACAAGAAACTCCTCTTTGAGTGCATGTTTATTGAAATATTAACAAAACTATGAAAACATATTCATAATTGTATAATTAGAAATATAAATAACACTGCAACTTACAATGTGAATATCAATAACAGTTTTCTTTAACATCTAAGGTTTCACCTGTTGCCATGCAATAGTCAGTAAATCACTTGATTTTGGAATTATTACATACAGAAGGAAATATAGGCTCATAGGTTTGTACTAAGCTAACTGCCCTTGCGAGCTATTTTAAGCCTAGCCAATTATCCCTTGTGAGACTCAAACCCTGCACCTTGTGTTTATGAGGCAAACACCTTAACCATTAGGCCACCCTCCCAACCCTGCTTCTTTTCATAATTACTTCATAGGTGGTTGTTTCATACGTGGGTACTATGCTACTGGTGTAAGAGCCATTTTAAGCATAGCCAAGCTTACCGCAAATTGACCAAAATATTGCTGAGATGTATCTAATAACCCAAGGAGTTTTATGGTTATGATACAGGCTTGTACACATCAAGTGTTCACAGCCTGCCACTGCCCATTGTGGACATAGCTGCTAAATGAGAGGTAAAATTGCAATTCTCCAAACATTGGTCCAAATTATGTTTGAATAGTTAGGGATGAACTTTGCTTTAAATGGATGGGAAGCCTGTTCCAGAGAAGGGGTAATCTTTGAGAACCATAGGTATACCTCCAACATGTTCAGATTATGTCATAGCTAAGGTTTATGTCCTTAGATTGTGTATTTCTAATACTGTTTTACAGATGTGCAACAGATCCATCAATGAGAGATCAGCAGAGGCCTTGTAGGCTAGGCATAGATCACTGAGCCGTCATCTGAACTCAATCTCCAACAGACTGCTTTGTGGCATAGGTTGCCATGCAGCAGTCTGTAGCAGCCCACATACAGGAATAGGGCTTTGAGACAGTCCAAATAGAACTTCTTGTTTACTCTCAGTATTCTTTTTGAGAGGAACGTATGTGGTCTCTCAGGCTGTTGAAAGTACATTGTCAGGTACATGTTGAAGGGTACATTATACTCAATGGCTGGTTTGATGAGAGGTGACTACAGAGGAACAATGACCTCCTCAAATCTGGATGCTATGTCCTTACTTATAAGTTGTGCAATGTGCAACGGTTGTCTCATCATAGCAGACACATGGTAGTCAAACTTCAGGTTACTGTGAAAATGCATTCCTAGATTCCTGACAACTGTACCTACTTTTAGGGGTGTATTAACAATGTAGTTATTTCCAGGGGTGGCCATCTTTCCAAAGGGTACTGTTATGCATTTTTTCATACTTAGCATTACTCCATGGCTCTGGCACCAGTCGTTTGTTTGTTTGTCTCAGGCCCTCTTGAGCTGTATCTATATATTTAGGGTATTAAATAACTATGCCTAGTTTGTAATCATTTGCGGACTTGGTAAGCCAGCTGCCCTTGACTTCAGAGAAGTAGACACCAAAAATGAGAGGCCCCAGCTCTGATGTGTGTAGAACTCTGCTACTGACTGGCTTCTTTGTGAAAGTGGATTCTCCTATCCTAACTTGTGTGACCTAGCATTGAACCAGCTGGCTATCCATTGCGTGACATTTGGGTTTATGCCTAATTTGTTCTGCTCCCCCATGCACTACCTTACTAATGGGTGCTAACCCTAAGCGTAATGCTTCCCCTTCCCCCAACCTTAACTTTACACCTTATCATCATTAAAACCTTCCTGTAACACAGTCACTACACAAGACAGATTCAGACACACAATCACAAACATTCACAAACATGCTCAAACAATGCTACATCTATCCCCCTAACCTAATCCTTACCCTAAAATATACTAACATGCACACAAAAATTACAGCAACCATTTTTCACTCACCCCTGATACTAACCCTAACTCACATACACACATACCTCTACCACACTTACCTCTATTGACAATCCATACCATTGATATATCCACTGTTCGACCATCTGTACCATCAACATTAAATCACATCCCTTGCATCTGTTGAACAAATGTACATTCAATAAAAGTCAGGGGACCCAGTGCCAGCTATTCTCATTACAGTAATAAATAATTATCGACCTATGGATGGGTAAGATCAGTCTCTAACCAAATGGGAAACATTAATTCAAGTACAAACAGGGAAACTCTCTAGACTTAAAATGGTCTTCAAGGGCATGTAGCCTAGCACTTACCTATGAACCTATGTGAACCTCATCTCTGGATCTATGTGCCTGATCAATATTATGTGTAGTGTGTGCTTCACAGACAACCTGTTTGGTTGTGAGAGATTTGCCTCCAGTGACATTGGCTACCTACATATCTCTCACATACAGTATCAGTTTACTTTAGAATTATTTGGTTCTCAGTAGATATGACACAATTGTTACATTGTCTCAGGATGCCCAAATCCACCAAGCTGACTGCTGAGATAGTAGAAAATTGTAAATCCATGGTTATGGATCCTTAAGTCATACTTTTTTACTAATGGATGGCACAAGAGAGGTTAACTGATGACTATTAGGTTGCTACTTGTGCCTGCAGGACTGTGCTCCTTAGCACACAAGCCAATTGCTTTTTGCACAGCAAGGTACTTTTGTAGTAATCCATTACAGGGAAGAATTTTAATTTAGGACCCTCTCAGAATGTGGCAAGGATGACAAGCAGATGGCAGCACTATGAAAATGAGCAAACGTAACAAACAACTGGCAATATCTCCAGTATAGTGTAGGTTCATAGGTTCATAGGTTCATAGGTTGATACTAGGCTATCTGCCCTAGGACATTTATAAGCCTAACCAGAGTGTGTTTGGCTTTCGCCACCCTTTTAGATTAGTTGACTGTGCCTCTGTATAGTAGGTCACAGAAGATAGCCCTTTTAAGGTTAGTTTACTGTGGCTCTGTCTAGTAGGGACACAGAAGAGATCCCAGGGATAAACCTACGATCTCCCATCCACTCGTCAAGATTTCTCTTGAAGAGGGTCATTGAGGGGCTCTGCCTAACATGGATTGGGATTTTGTTCCAGAGTGAGGGGAGCCTCTGGGATATGAATCTGTCCCTCCAGCTTGTCCTATTTGTTTCTGTGCGGGATTAGGTGTGAGGTTTAAGTCCCTGGAGCATGTAGTTCTAAGGGATTTGGATTTCCTGAGGGGGAGCATGTCCATTAATTCTGGTTTGGACATGGCTTTATACGTCAGGCACAGATCGCCTCTAAGAAGGCGGTAAGCAACTGAGTAGAGCTGGAGTTTCTTTAGCCTAACTGCGTAGGGCATCTGTTTGAGTCCCTTGATCCTATTGGTGAGGTACTTTTGGGGTCTTTCCAGTTGCTGCAGGTGTCGTGTAAGGTACACCCCAAATAGGGCATTGTATTCAATTATGGGCCTGATGAGTAATGAGTAGAGAGGCACAATGACCTCTCTTGATCTAGATGTAAACCCTTTCGTGATAAGGTGGGCTATATAGAAGGTCTTTCTAACCACTTTGGCAATGTGATTGTCAAAGGACAGACTGCTATCTACTTGGGTCCCCAAATCCCTAATTACTTCTTCCTTACTTAATGGATTACCACCTATGTGGTAATTTGTGGGCACTTTGTTTTTCCCAAAGGGGATGACTATGCACTTTTTGGCATTTAGCTTTAGGCCATGGCTCTGGCACCAGTTATCCGTCTCTGTGAGACCCTTTTGGAGGATGCTTGTGTCAGTCAGTGAGTCGATTATGGCACCCAGTTTGCAGTCATCTGTGAACTTGGTCAGCCATAGTCCTCCCGTGTTAGCCTGTACCTCAGAGAAATATATACTGAACAAAAGAGGTCCCAGGACTGAGCCTTGTGGGGCGCCACTTGTAACTGGTTTAGAGTCTGACATGGCACCTGCAATTCTGACCATGTGCTTATTTATGATGCCTGAGTGGGGTATTGTGTCAAAGGCTTTTGCGAGGTTAAGGTAGGCTGTGTGGACTACCTTCCCTTCATCTATGGCCTTGGTGACTGTTTCAAAGAAGTCAACCAGGTTCAAGAGGCAAGGACTGCCCTTAACAAAGCCGAATTGGGTAGGATCCAGTGTTTGGAGGTTCCCAATGTCTTTGTTTATGAGTTCCATGACGATACACTCCATAGCTTTGCAGACCAGGCTAGTCAGGCTTATAGGGCAATAGTTTCCAGGGTCCGTTGTGGCACCACCTTTGTGGAGTGGGACCACTGTTGCTGTACACCATTCCTTGGGTACATATCCTGCAGTAAGGCTGAGATTGAACAGTGACTTTATGTGAGGGTTCAGTTCTTCTTGGAGCTCATGTAAGACGCAGCCCAGGACACCGTCCGGTCCCATTGATGCTGTGTTTTTTGCTTTGGAGAGGGCAGCTCTCACCTGTGCATCTGTGATGTCAGGGAGGCTACACTCTGTTGTGATAGACATTTGCTCTATAGGGGGGGAAGGGGGGGAGAAGTTTGCACTGAACCTGTCTGCCAGGATGTTGGCAATGTCTGTGGGTTCAGTGTATTTTTTGTCATTTTACACTAACTCAGAGCATATCTGGGAGTTGCCACCCAGGTTCCTGACATAACTAAAGAAGGCCTTGTGATTATCTTTAGCATCTTGTGCAATTTTTCTTTCGAAGCTGGCCTTAGATGATTTTATGAGGGATCATAGTTTCTTGCTAGTACTGATCAGAGATGCCTTCCTTTTTTGGGATTTTGCTCTATCATGTAGTAGCTTCCTCCTTCTGTTGTATAGCTTATTTATGGCTGGCTTCCACCAGACTAGTCTCCTGCCTTTGGAGGAGTGAGTCTTGGTTTTATTTGAGATAGCATGATCCATGCATTCCTGTAGGTGTCCATAGAATGCGTTTGTAAAGGATTCTGCGGTTTGGGACGTATTTTCCACTGGCTCGGGGGCTTTGAAGGATTCCACCTCTGTTTTGAGAAGTGTGAAGTTTGCTTTTGAGAAGTTCTTCACTGTAGTTTCCTTGGCTGGGGGTGGGGATGGGATATGGATGTCCAGTGAGATTAATTTATGGTCAGATCTTACCAATGAGGGGTATACCTCTGGTATGGAACATAGAGTCCCCATGTTGGTGATGATCAGGTCCAATATGTTTTCCCATCTTGTGGGAGTGGTGACCAGTTGTTCCATAGCATTTGAGTTTATAAATTCTAGGAACCATTGGGCGAGGGTGTTGGGGCTTGAGTAGTGCTCCCAGTCTATGTTTGGGTAGTTGAAGTCACCCAATATAATGGTGTTTGGAGAGACCTTCATATTCTCCAGTGTTCTCAGGAAAGCCGAGTGGGGTTCCTGAGTTTGGGAGGGTGGTCTGTAGCAGGCTACAAACTGAAAGGCAGTTTTGCCCACTGTTAGTTGCACATGGATGGTCTCCGATGTTTCGTGCAGTGCCACTAACCTGGAGGTGTGGGTATCTTTGATGAATATGGATACTCCCCCTCCTTTTGTGGTTCGGTCCGAGTTTTGGGGCCGAAAAGCATGATATGAGGTATAACCTGGTAGTGCTGGGGTGCTCTCGGGAGGCTTGAATCAGGTTTCTGTTACTGCACAGATATCAATATTCTCCAAACTGAGGAGAGCCTCGAGTGCGTCCATCTTGAGGTTTAGACTTCTGGCGTTGAGCAGCATTACCCTTAGTTTCTTTTTCCTTGTGTTGTCTATGGAGGTGGGTTTGTCTTTTGAGCCTTGCCTAAAAAAGGCACTATGGGGGTGGCAAGAGCCTTAGCCAGTATTCAAAAGCCCAGGGGTGACAGGTGCAAGCCATCCCTAGTGAAGCAACGTGGCTTGTCGAGCATGTCATCCCAGGCTGACAGACACTGGAACCCCTTTGAATGACACCAATACTTTAGCCAATTGTTAAAATTGATAATTTTGTCTTTATACTGTGGCATCATTATTAGTGAGGGTAAGATGCTACTCAAGGTCAGGGTCATACCAGCCTGGGCTACATGATCAGAGAGCTCCTCTATGTCTCTTTTCATGTAGTCCAGGGAGGTAAGTCTCAGGTCATTCACACCAGCATGGACAATGACGGAGTCATATTTGTACTTGCTTTGGAGTGACCTGAGTGCTTGTGTTATGTGGCGTATCCTGGCACCCGACAGGCAGCTTACAGTGACCTTCTCCTTGTTCAGCCTGGTGAGTGGGACGTCAGTGTGTCTGACAATAGAGTCACCTATTACAAGTTGATTAGGTGTGTTGTTTAGCCTTAAGGGCTGTGACTGTGTGGCACACTGACTTTGTGAACTATGCGATACATGGGTATTGTTGTGGGGTAGCGGTTGGTTGGATGTCTGCTTTGGAGGTATCCACTGCTTGGACAGATTTTTATTTAGAGCCTCCGAGTATGTTTTTGTGTGTTTATATGTTTGGTTTGCTGTTGCAATAGGTCTACGTGAGACTGGATTTGTGATGTGTGTGGTTACCTTCTCCTCCTGACTGACTGCGCCAGTACTGGGTTGAGAGAGCTCAGCCTCCAGTTTGGCTATATAGTTGCATCTCTCACATATATTTGAGCTTGTTAGGAGGAGGAGAGGGTGGTCTGTGTACAAAAGGCAGTTGTAACATTGCCTCAAGATTCCCAGATTCACCAGTTGAACTGGAGAGTAAACCCAAAACTGACTTTTGGACATGCAAGAATAATATAAGGAAATACTTTTTGACTGATCAGAAAGGACCAATAGGGAGCCAAGTACTTAAAGGGAGTATAAGAGGGTGTAGTGCTTTAGTTTATTAGTGCTTACTTATAAGATTACTTATACGAGCAACTGCAGGGCTTTAGAATTAAAATAGAGTGCTTACTTTCAGATTTAGAACAGTTCTAAGGGAAAAAGTGAAGAGCAGACTTTGTGGAGCCGGGAATAGTTTAAACCCGTTTAAGCGGTGCTGCCCAATGCTGCGCTATGTGCAAAATCGTGCAAAACCGGGCAAATGCGTGTTTTAAAGCAGGGAAACTGAAAGAGATAGGAATTGACCCAAAACGGCCAATAAGCTACTAGTTTCAGGGCTGAGACCACTCCTCCAGGGACAGATAGGCTGCTCAAAGCTCTCCACTCTCACTGGTGAACAGAGAAGCTTCCTCCTATCCAAGTAAGGATATGGGCAACACAGGAAACTATACCACAGTCCAGAATTCAGCAAAACCTGAAATCTGGACTAATCTAGTTCAGCAAAGGCAGGAAAAGAGAATTTTTTTGTTTTTTTTTTTTTTGTTTTTTTCAGGAAACAGCAGGAAAACACTGTAAATGCTATAAACAGGCTACTGTACTTTAGTGTGTAGCCTACAACAGTTATACAATACAAAAACGGCTTAAATTGATATAAAACAAGTGCAAAAACTGCAAAAAGCAGAAGGCAAATGCAATTTAAACTTTTTAAAGCACAGATCAGTTAGACATTCACTTTTTAGGTGGGAAAAGGCAGTCGGAGCAAAAAAACCGAGAAAAAAATACTTAAATCTGGAAAAGTCTCTCTTGGGTCTCACTGTTGCCTGTATCACTCTGCAGGACACCACAAGGAGCTGTGCGGAGTTGTATACTGGCGCAAAACCGCGCAAATGTGGGTTTTAACAGCAGAGAAACTGAAAGAGATAGGAATTGACCCAAAATGGCCAATAAGCTACTAGTTTCAGGGCTGAGACCACTCCTCCAGGGACAGATAGGCTGCTCAAAGCTCCCCACTCTCACTGGTGAACAGAGAAGCTTCCTCCTATCCAAGTAAAGATATGGGCAACACAGGAAACTATACCACAGTCCGGAATTCAGCAAACCCTGAAATCTGGACTAATCTAGTTCAGCAAAGGCAGGAAAATCATTTTTTTTTTCAGGAAACAGCAGAAAAACACACAGAAAACACTTTAAATGCTATAAACAGGCTAGCGCACTTTAGTGTGTAGCCTATAACAGCTATACAATACAAAAACAACTTAAATTGTAATATAAATGGACATTGAAAATGCATTTTTCTGTCTTCCACCATAGCTTTCTACACTATATGCCTCAATAATGTGTAAGTCCCAGTTATGAAAATATGAACATGAATATGAAAATGTGAATAACAAACGGCAAATAAGTGGCAAACAGTGATTAGATTCTCTACTATATGACAGCCTAGATTAACAGTTTTAATGTTATTTTATTAATTACTCATTACCCTTTCTAATACTTTTTATTAGCTGGTACATCATTTAGTAAAAGAAACCAGTCCCAGAAAATATATGGATAACATAAGGAGCTATGGGTATGAACTGGGAGTATACAAAAAGGTAAACACACTACACACTAAGAAAACTCTGGAACAAACCAACCCATCCAAAGGCAAGGTAAAGCATCTCCACGGCAACAGCTTGTCGCAAATCCAAATCTTTATTAAATGCAAAGATTAAAAAATTGTAATATAAGTGCTTTCATCTGCCTCTGCAGACTTCATCAAATACAAATGGATAAAATCAAACGAATGGATTTAAATAAATAACACCCATCAATATATTAGTACACACCCACCCCTTCTAACAGCATTTAAAGTGTTCCAGCACCTTTTTTTTCCTTTTATCTGCACAACAAATAAATACAATGTATAACAATACTAAAATACTTGTATTAAAAACACAATTTTTAGCATGTTACTTCAATAAAACTTTACTACTTAGATTAATATTGTATACCCTTACAAAAATCAAAGTATAAAAATATAAAATGTAAATGGTATAACAAGCAATAAATAGTTAAATAGTCTTTAACTTTTAAAGTTCAAAGAATAAACATAAGCCTGACGGAAGGCATAATATCATAATGGTTGAGGTGCTCACCTCAAAAATAGGAGGTGAGGAGTTTGACTCCCACCAAGGCAACCAGTCAAAACCACTTAGTCAACAAGGACACCAACCCATAAATCTGTACATTATAAATATATAGTAAACCCTGCACCCTCTGTTTTTGAGGTGAGCACCTTAGCCATTATGCTATTATTTCTTCTACTGAGTTTATTTTTATTCCTTGAACTTTAAACGTTAAAGACAATTTAAATATTTATTGATTGTGATACCCATTTACATTTTACATTTTTATACTTTGATCACTTTATGATGGATTAGAACGATAAGACAGAAGTCCTGTGTGAAGATTTGGTTATATTAATATTCTTTCAGCTGCTTGCACTGCTCTCTCAACTTAACCATTTGATTGCAGGCAGTGAGGATTATATAATAAGTACAAACCCTTAGCTGTCAACAAACTGCTGGAACTCACTTGACGTAAACTGTGTACTATTGCCTTTAACTAGTTCAGTAGTTAGTCTGTATCTCAAGAATGTGGTTTTGAACATGGCTATAATGTGCTGGCCAGTCATGGGAGGTGCATGTATTATTTTTATATTTTAAGAGTAATAGTGTAGTTTTTTGCCTTCAGACTGATTCTGTGATAAATATGTTAGTAACAATATATCTCTCTCTGTTTGGAAATGGTTTATATACAATACAGACGCTACACCTTGATCACCATACTGACATTGTACTCTTTCACAGAGACCTTGAAGAACATTTTGTATTTGATGTAGACCTTCAATTTGCTCTGAAGTGGATACTGCAGATCTGTATTGATATAACAGCAAGCCACCAGGCTTTGATAGAGGTGCTCAGACTGTATGTATGCATGGAGTATGATTTAAGAATATGGAGTCCAAATGAAACAATGTGCTTAATTCAAACACCCGCTATTTTCATTATCAATAAAAAGAGAATCCTGACCCCGCTGTGTGTCATCTAATGATATATATGCGTTCCCTCAATTTGATTGAACATCTGTTAGGTTGACAAGTGAGAGGGATGGTGCTTAATATCGAATGTAAGGAACTGTTTTGTCATGAAAAATGAGTAGGATTGGAGGGGGTGAGAGCGTGTGTGTGTGTGTGTGTGTGTGTGTGTGTGTGTGTGTGTGTGTGTGTGTGTGTGTGTGTGTGTGTGTGTGTACGCATGTGGTGTGTGTGTGTATGTGTGTGTGTGTGTGTGTGTGTGTGTGTGTGTGTGTGTGTGTGTGTGTGTGTGTGTGTGTGTGTGTGTGTGTGAGTTAGTGTTAAAGTCAGGAAAAAATGGGAGGATAGCTTTTGTATGTTTGTGTGCGAGTGTGTGTATTTTAGGATTAGGGTCAGGGTTAGGTAAGGGATAGATGAATGTGTGAATTTTAGGGTCAGGGTTAGGTAAGGGGTAGATGTATGTGTGTATTTTAGGGTCAGGGTTAGGTAAGGGGTAGATGTATGTGTGTATTTTAGGATTAGGGTCAGAGTTAGTCAGGGTAAGGTAAGGGTTAGATGAATGTGTGTAATTTAAGATTAAGATACGGGTTAGGCAAGGGGTAGATCATTATCAGCTCCCCTTTTTCCCATTTTTTATACATGGGGTCGGGGTAACGTGTTAACTGTTACCAGCTTTCTCAGTTTAGTGCCACACTCCTGCCTTCTTCAACACTCATGCCTGACTGTCACAAATCTTCTTTCACACAATCCATCCACCTCTTTGCTGGATGTCCTCACTTCCTCTTACCTTCTTCCTGTCTGTCCCAAATCTCCCACACCAGATTGTCTTCTGCTTTTCTGCACATGTGCCCAAACCACCGTAATCTGCTCTCTTTGATCTTTTCTGCAACTGGAGCTAATTTGGCTTCTGCTCTTATGTCCTCATTTCTTTGTCTGTCCCACAGTGTGCATCCTACCACCTTTCTCAGGCACTTCATTTCCATCACCTCTAGCTTCTTCAGCTGTTCTGCCTTTACTGCCCAGATTTCTGTACCATACAGTAGTACTGGTCACACAGCTGTCTTGTACACCTTACTTTTCAGCTTCTTTGGCATTCTTCTGTCAGAGACTACACCTGATACTCTCTGCCAGTTGGCTGCAGCCCCTCTGATTCTAGCTTTGACCTCTTCATTCAAACTACCCTTCTCCTCAACTACCCCTCCCAGATACTTGAAGCTGTTTACCTGTTCCACTATCTTCCCTTCTATCTCTATTCTCAGCTTCTTCTGATTTCCCCAATTTGCTGCCATTACCACCATCTTGTCTGTGCTTAGTTTCATCTCATGTGCCTTCAGATTTGCATTACATTTTCCTATCCTTTGCTGAAGTTCTAGCTCAGAGTCTGCCTGTACTGCCACGTAGTCTGCATACTTGTTGATCCATCCCCTCCAGCCTTTTTGCTAATGTAGTCCATCACCAGTATGAACAGCAGGGGACTCAGACCTGAACCTTGATATACACCCACTCCCACTGAGAACCCTTCTGTGAGGCCAAACACTGTTCGTACTTGAGTTATAGGGTCCTTGTATACAGTCTGCACTAATTCTACCAATGTTTCTGGGACTTCAAACCACCACAGTACTGCCCAGATCAGCTTTCTTGGGACCTTGTCATATGCCTTCTCCAAGTCTAGGAATGCCCAGTTGGAATCTCTCCTCATCTCTAGCTTCTTTTCAAGTATTTGTCTCAATGCAAACATCAGGTCAATTGTGCTGCATCCAGATCTGAATCCAAACTGCTCATCTCCTATCTTACATTCTACTACTCCGCATATCCATTTATCAATCACCCTCTCCAGAACTTTCATGCAGTGTGATGGGAGTTTGATGCCTATGTACTGCCACAGTTGTGGATGTCCCCTTTGTTCTTGTACACTGGCATGAGTATGCTTATTCTCCAGTCATCTGGGATGTGCCTTTCTCTCCACACTGCTATTAATATCCTCAGGAGCCACTTCTCCCCTATTTCACCCAGCATCTTTATCATATCTGCTGTGACCTCATCTGAGCCTGCTGCTTTCCCTGACTTCATCTTCCTTAGTGCTGTTCTTACTTCTTCTAAGGTGGGCTCCTCTTCTTCTCTTATCATAGGCTGTTTCTGGGGAAGTGCAGCTTTTGTGGGGTTTTCTTCATTCAGAAGCTGATGGAAATACTCCTTCCATCTGCCTTTGATGTCCTCCGGACTGGTGAGCAGGTTGTATCTGACAACCCTTACGAAGGGTGTCTGACTATCTTCTTTATCTTTCTGTCATTGCCTTGCAACCTGATATAGTTTTTTTGTGCCCCTTACTGAGTCACTTTCTAGAAGTTGGTAGAGTGCCTCCAATGCCCTATTCTTTGCTATTGCAACTTTTTTCTTTGTTAGCCAACCAGTAGTCCTTCCTAGCCTGGTCAGTCTTTTCTATCTCCTACTTCTTCCTGCACTCTTTCTTTCTTTTGATGACTTCCTGGATGTCTGCGTTCCACATCCAGCTTTCCTTATGTACCTTATTTCCATACCTGGCTCGGCCACATACCTTTTCTGTAGTCCTAACACATGCTGTTTTTAGGCGCTGACATTCTTCTTCAACTATTTCCTCCTCTTCTTGGGGTGCTATAGCCCTGAGTAATTCCATGAACTGTTGTACTTTCTCTCCAGTCAGCTTTCAGGTCTACAGCCTGGTCTCTGCTGACCTTAGAGCCTTCTCTGACCACTGCTTGTAGCTAATTGTGGCAACTAGTGGTTTATGCTGTGGGCCGACTGTTTCGCTGGAGATAACTTTGCAATCATGGATTCTACCCCAGTGCCTTTTCCTTACTAGGAGAAAGTCTACATGAGTTGCATGTTGACTACTCTTGTATGTGATCTTGTGACTGTCTCTCTTTCTGAATAATGTGTTGGCTACTATTAAGCCATTTGCCAGACAGAAGTCTAGAATGGCTTCTCCTTCTTTATTTTATTTCAGAATTAGAGTCAGGGTTAAGTAAGGGGTATATGTAGTGATGTTAGTCTGTGTTTGTTTATGTTTGTGTGTCTGAATGTGTCTTATGTAGTGGCAGTATTACTGGAAAGGTTATAGTAAGTTAAGGTGTTTGGTTAATTTTATGTTGATTTTATGTAGGACAGAGCTTGTGTTTGTGTGCAGGGAGGAAGGTGTGTATTTGTGTACACCAGAAGCGGTAATTCAAAATCTCCGGTATGCGAGATTTTGAATTTCACGCTTCTTATTTTTCGTTCTTTTCAGGTTTCTACTTTATAGCCTCGACATACTGAATTTTGATATTTCAGTATTTTGAGGATATAAAGTGATATATATATATATATATATATATATATATATATATATATATGTATATATATATATATATATATCTATATATATCTATATATATATGTATCTCTATATATATATATATATAGATATATATATATATATATATATATACACACCCACAAACACACACCCACAAACACACACACACACACGCACACACACACATACACACATATATATATATATATATACGTATCAAAGCAATATTATATTGTGTTGCAGTCAGTTCAGATAGACTGGTTTATTGACACTGGATTAATAAATAGACTGTAATGTTAAGTCATGAATATTGTCCCTTTTTCAAAAACTGTTCAAAAATGAAAATCTTCTTTCTCCTCCCGCTCCTTGATTTCCTTTATTTATAGCAGTGGTGGAGTGCTGAAGGACAAACATGCTACTGCTAGTGAGGGAAACAGTATAAGCCTTGACTGACTTCCTTCTATCTATCTTTTGTGGCATCTGATAGAAGACCTTTCTCATTAATTTGCACAATGTCAGTTACAATGTAGGTCAGATTGCTGTGACATTAATAAATAATGTTGTGATCTTTTGAACTGTGGAATACTGGTCATTTACTGCTGCTTGTACTTGCTGCCAATTTCCTAGCCTTGATCACTACTTGACATAGCTTATGTGCTTCCTGTCACATCGTGTACCAGTTGTTTATAGTAATGCAAACTGTATGCTGCTGTATGAAATATTTAGTATTAGGAAATTATAACTTCTGCCAAGAGAAGCAGAAGGACAGCCTTTTAAACATGACCATTTAGTCTGTCATTTTCCAGTCTTCTTGTATGTATCTTCCATCAGTTAAAACAATTATGTACATAACAAGATCTTTAATTAAGCAAATTGTGTTGCCGCATCTGATCACCTGTGGTATGTGTCTATATCACGAAAAGCTTTTGTCATGTAACCCTGTGGGTGCAAGGTATAATAAAAAATTATGAACTATAGGTATTGGCATCTGGGATCATAGCTAGAATGACTTTTAAATGTGTATAGTTGTTATTCAGTTTGGTTTAATTTTTCAATGTTTAAATAGATAGAGATGGGGAAGAGAAAACATGGAATAAGTGAAGGAAAAAGAGCTAAATCAGGCAAAACATATTCAGCTTCTACATAAAGCTTTCAGATATCATATGTCAGAACATATAACCTGTGACAAGAGAAAAGGGTATAGTTTCTCAGAATTAGCTTCCCATTCAAGATGTTGCTACAAGGAGGAAGTTCAGAAGGAATTCTTAAAGTAGCATATTTTCCCTTCTAGAAATCCTTTTACTTTAATCTACATAGTTTTCCTAAAAATGGATTACTTATAATCACAATATTAGTCTTGGAAAAATTGCCATGTCCAGATTTAATGGAAATATTCTTACAAAAATGGCCATTTATCTAATTCACGCAGAACAGAATTTCTACGGGACGGTCATATCTTCATTATTTTATCGAAAACTTCCCTGCCATCATACGTAATACTTTTTGCAGTGCCAGCCGACCATGGACCTCTTTAAAATAGGATGCAGAAGCATTTTTTAGGGATGGACTCAAAGTAAAAGCAGTACCCTAAACAAATTTACAAACAGAGAGAAAATATCCATAACTTGAGTCAAGCTGATAGAGCTCGAACATCTTCATTAAAATTAGGAGGAGAGTGATACATATTTTCCTGCGCCATTCCCGAAGGACTGTAAAATCTTTATAGCTATTTAAATCATTGTAAATATTTGATGTTACAGCAGTATTGCATGTTAAAAGTTCTTTACCCCATTTATTTCTTGTGGACACTTGGAAACCATGTAGACCATAGGGTACAGTCTACAAACTCTTTAACCTGTTCATGCTAAGATTTAAAGGTAGTAAGTTTAGTTAATACGTGTGAAAATCTCTCCATTCTGTCATTTTCCTGTACTGGTATTAAAATATGATGAGAGGATATTATAACAGGATGCATATTACATTTATGAATGTATTTTTAAGGTAGGTGCAGGAAATACCCTATCATTTCCACTGTAGTATGTTAAACAGAAGAATAATGAACAATATCTGGTGAAGACAAAGGCTGTGCTGTGTCAGCTATGTTAGACAAGTTAGCACGCTTTGAGCTGCAATTAAAATTCTCACTGATTACTCTCTGGGCTTTGCATAGCATCAACTATTTTGTCAAATTAACAGATTAACAGATTAACATTCCTGATGTCCATTCCAGGATGTAAGTATAAATTCATTACACCAAACAGCCATGTGTTCGTATTAGGCTTAATTCATGCCAGATACCCCAACTGGTTTGAAAATGAGGAATACTTTGAGACAAGTCTTAGATAAATGTTAGCAGTATAAGCTTGCAGTTTCACTAGTGATCCCTTGAAAAAGCTCAGGCAAGAAGAATCTGAACAATGTCCCACGTTCTAATTCTATCTATCTATCTATCTGTCTATCTATCTATCTATCTATCTATCTATCTATCTATCTATCTATGATTCTATCATAAAACATCAAATGCAAAAAGTGTGATCTTTTAGACTGAATCTAAAAATATAGAAAAAAAAAAGAAATTATTTGCAAGGGGACAAGATCCCCCGCACCCCCACATGGGGAGCTGCAACCTTTAATGGCAATATTTATGTAGTTTATATAAAGAATTATATATAATGAGATCTAGTATATTCAAGATTGGAAATGTTTTTAATGAATGTTATATTCTAAGAGTTTAAGTTTCTGATCGTTAAAGCCATATATCTTTCTGTGAATGGATGATTAGTCATTGTTATCAGTAAAAGAAAGGGTAGACAGTGAAACATTTAACAATGACCCGAGACCACTTAATATCTATGACACCAAAGATATTTCCATTATGAATTTATTGGAACAAAGTCTCTTGCAAGAATACTTACATCATATAACTTTCCCAAGATCTGTAGGAAACAAAGATATGCTTTTTGGTGTTTACTTAGAAACATTTGGGGAAAGACAAAACTTTGTGATGAGCACAGTTTCACATCTGTATAGAGAAAAATAATATTATATGCCTGTTTGGTATCATCTTCTTGCACTATGTTGCAAATTTCTGTTTTGGGGATTGTATATTATTGTTTATGGACTCTTCAAATAGTAACTAGATTTTCTCGCAGAGGTTCTTATCAGTATTGGAGATGCTGTTCTGAAGGTTTTGGCCATCAGGTTCATGCTTCTGTTAACTTTCCAAATCTGAAATAAAGATTTTGAGACTTGTTCTAGCTGGCATCTCTAGAAGGAATGAGAGATGAGTGTTATGATGCTTGAAGTTCCTGTCCACACAAAAAATCTCTTTTTAAAGTTTTCAATTTTGGAGGAGTTATTCATTAAAATTAAGGAACGTAGTACTGAAAAATGGAAAGAAAATGTATCACTTTTGTTAGACTGACTGAAAATCTTACTTAAAGCATTATACTGCTACTACATTTTATTTTGCATTAGCTGATAGTTTAGGCAACATCTATAAAATGTTTATCAGTGTTACAAGATTACATAATTACAGCTGTAGTGGATCTCTCTAAACTTATTCAATGAAATGCTGTTTCTTTGTTATTTACTTTACAAATGCAATGTAGCTTTTGTTGGGGTCTTATTTGTGATCATGCTAGAGTTTTCTCCCCGAACAGGGCTTTGTATCTTTCCTTTTTATTCTATCCTTTTTTATACCTCCCACTATTATTGTATTTGAATTTAATAAAATATAAAAAGGGGATGATAATGAAGTGGTTCTCCATGGCATCATAATATCAACAGGTATAAAATCGAGTATGTTCCTTTATTTGGATCATTGCCACATGCTATCCACATTTATCCTCTTTTTACTGTATTTCCTTTTAAGTACACATTTTATTGACATTTAACTGTTAATAAAAACCTGTTATTTACTACATTTGATATGTGGGTTAAAATTAGTTCCCTGGGAGCTTTTCTCCCTTAGCCTGAATTGTAAATGGGCTCTGTCCAGTAGTGGTAACCCATCCACAAGTTATAAATAAATAAATATGCATTATTTAATTATCGATTTCAGAGATATAATGATCACACTTTGATTATAATTGACTTGTTTTGACTACCAGTAGCAATCCATTTTACATACACATTTTTATATATAAAATACAGTATATGGGAACATGCAATTATAACATCCATATAAGACAAAGTAAATACTAAAGGCAAGGTACATATTGTATGAGAAAATATTGTATTACTGGAGATATGTTTCTTAATTAAAAAATAGATTGCCTGTTTAGAATGACTGTGTCATGGCTTAGTCCACGGGAATTTCCAACTGCAATATTTACATATGAAATCATATGTGCTGATTCAACCCTGAGAGAGTTTATGTCCATATATTATAATAGCAAATGACGTAATAAAATTGCCCTCTGTCCCCACTTTTTTTTTTTGGGAACTTTGCCCCTGATTTTTCAAGAACTACAAGACAGACATACTTGTAAGAAAGTTTTAACTTGAATCTCGATCAGAAATGACTATTCCACCACATTCATTTCCACAGTGATATGTACAAAGTCTGTAAAATAAATGCTTTGCAACTCCTCAGGTAAAAAATGATATGTATCTGCCCCTCAGTTTTGGTATGTCTAATTACTGTGAATAAATGAGTTCTTGTCAGGCTCATTTAACAACCAGTTAATGTTAGTTTTTGCATACTCTTACAGCCTAATGCTGACATACATCTATTAAGTACTACTGTATATAATGCATGTTCCTTGTCTTGGCTGCATACAGGTATAAATGAACACGTTCAAACAACCCAACAGATGCTTAATAAGAGTGGACAATTTCCAGTTAATACCTCACACACAGTGAAACTAGCTAGAAAAAATACACAGTACACAAAAGTGCTATAAACAACAAAGAAATAAAGAACAAAATAAACAAAAACCAGGATACTTAATGTTATATATTGTAGCTCGAGTTTGCTGAGTGTCCTTCCTTCGATAAGCTCACTGTAAAATGGCTGAACACTCACAACTGAGCTTCTTAGGTAACAGAAAGTTGAAACCTGAGACAGTTTTTAAGAAAGAAATCTCAAAAGAACCAATGAGGTGCTTAGTCTAAGCTGTAGTCCAGGAGACCTCAGTCAGCCAATGACCTCAAACAAGTCTCTCTCACTGAAATGCCTAATGGCTTTGGCTAAAACAAGATGTCCCTGAATTATGTACTCAGACACACAGCCTCCACAAACACTAGGCCCAAATACAAGCCTGAATATGGAAATGCTACAAATATCCACACTACTTGGAACAAACTGCAGAAGTGTTACTCCCAGCTGAAAAGCAGCAGTGAGCCTTTAAATGAAAGTTTTAAACAGCTAAAGGAGCCACTAGAAAAAGAGTTTAACTGCAACAAGTTATCATAAACAAACAACCCAACAGATGCTTAATAAGGGTGGACAATTTCCAGTTAATACCTCACACACAGTGAAACTAGCTAGAAAAATACACAGTACACAAAGTGCTATAAACAACAAAGAAATAAAGAACAAAATAAACAAAACCAGGATACTTAATGTTATATATTGTAGCTCGAGTTTGCTGAGTGTCCTTCCTTCGATAAGCTCACTGTAAAATGGCTGAACACTCACAACTGAGCTTCTTAGGTAACAGAAAGTTGAAACCTGAGACAGTTTTTAAGAAAGAAATCTCAAAAGAACCAATGAGGTGCTTAGTCTAAGCTGTAGTCCAGGAGACCTCAGTCAGCCAATGACCTCAAACAAGTCTCTCTCACTGAAATGCCTAATGGCTTTGGCTAAAACAAGATGTCCCTGAATTATGTACTCAGACACACAGCCTCCACAAACACTAGGCCCAAATACAAGCCTGAATATGGAAATGCTACAAATATCCACACTACTTGGAACAAACTGCAGAAGTGTTACTCCCAGCTGAAAAGCAGCAGTGAGCCTTTAAATGAAAGTTTTAAACAGCTAAAGGAGCCACTAGAAAAAAAGAGTTTAACTGCAACAAGTTATCATAAACAAACAACCCAACAGATGCTTAATAAGGGTGGACAATTTCCAGTTAATACCTCACACACAGTGAAACTAGCTAGAAAAAATACACAGTACACAAAGTGCTATAAACAACAAAGAAATAAAGAACAAAATAAACAAAAACCAGGATACTTAATGTTATATATTGTAGCTCCGATTTTGCTGAGTGTCCTTCCTTCGATAAGCTCACTATCTTCTTTATCTTTCTGTCATTGCCTTGCAACCTGATATAGTTTCTTTGTGCCCCTTACTGAGTCACTTTCTAGAAGTTGGTAGAGTGCCTCCAATGCCCTATTCTTTGCTATTGCAACTTTTTTCTTTGTTAGCCAACCAGTAGTCCTTCCTAGCCTGGTCAATCTTTTCTATCTCCTACTTCTTCCTGAACTCTTTCTTTCTTTTGATGACTTCCTGGATGTCTGCATTCCACCTCCAGCTTTCCTTATGTACCTTATTTCCATACCTGGCTCGGCCACATACCTTTTCTGTAGTCCTAACACATGCTGTTTTTAGGCGCTGACATTCTTCTTCAACTATTTTCTCCTCTTCTTGGGGTGCTAGAGCCCTGAGTAATTCCATGAACTGTTGTACTTTCTCTCCAGTCAGCTTTCAGGTCTACAGCCTGGTCTCTGCTGACCTTAGAGCCTTCTCTGACCACTGCTTGTAGCTAATTGTGGCAACTAGTGGTTTATGCTGTGGGCCGACTGTTTCCCTGGAGATAACTTTGCAATCATGGATTCTACCCCAGTGCCTTTTCCTTACTAGGAGAAAGTCTACATGAGTTGCATGTTGACTACTCTTGTATGTGATCTTGTGACTGTCTCTCTTTCTGAATAATGTGTTGGCTACTATTAAGCCATTTGCCAGACAGAAGTCTAGAATGGCTTCTCCTTCTTTATTTTATTTCAGAATTAGAGTCAGGGTTAAGTAAGGGGTATATGTAGTGATGTTAGTCTGTGTTTGTTTATGTTTGTGTGTCTGAATGTGTCTTATGTAGTGGCAGTATTACTGGAAAGGTTATAGTAAGTTAAGGTGTTTGGTTAATTTTATGTTGATTTTATGTAGGACAGAGCTTGTGTTTGTGTGCAGGGAGGAAGGTGTGTATTTGTGTACACCAGAAGCGGTAATTCAAAATCTCCAGTATGCGAGATTTTGAATTTTGCGCTTCTTAGTTTTCGTTCTTTTTAGGTTTCCACTTTATAGCCTCGACATACTGAATTTTGATATTTCAGTATTTCGAGGATATAAAATGATATATATATATATATATATATATATATATATATATATATATATATATATATATATCTGTATCAAAGCAATATTATATTGTGTTGCAGTCAGTTCAGATAGACTGGTTTATTGACACTGGATTAATAAATAGACTGTAATGTTCAGTCATGAATATTGTCCCTTTTTCAAAAACTATTCAAAAATGAAAATCTTCTTTCTCCTCCCGCTCCTTGATTTCCTGTATTTATAGCAGTGGTGGAGTGCTGAAGGACAAACATGCTACTGCTAGTGAGGGAAACAGTATAAGCCTTGACTGACTTCCTTCTATCTATCTTTTGTGGCATCTGATAGAAGACCTTTCTCATTAATTTGCACAATGTCAGTTACAATGTAGGTCAGATTGCTGTGACATTAATAAATAATGTTGTGATCTTTTGAACTGTGGAATACTGGTCATTTACTGCTGCTTGTACTTGCTGCCAATTTCCTAGCCTTGATCACTACTTGACATAGCTTATGTGCTTCCTGTCACATCGTGTACCAGTTGTTTATAGTAATGCAAACTGTATGCTGCTGTATGAAATATTTAGTATTAGGAAATTATAACTTCTGCCAAGAGAAGCAGAAGGACAGCCTTTTAAACATGACCATTTAGTCTGTCATTTTCCAGTCTTCTTGTATGTATCTTCCATCAGTTAAAACAATTATGTACATGACAAGATCTTTAATTAAGCAAATTGTGTTGCCGCATCTGATCACCTGTGGTATGTGTCTATATCATGAAAAGCTTTTGTCATGTAACCCTGTGGGTGCAAGGTATAATAAAAAATTATGAACTATAGGTATTGGCATCTGGGATCATAGCTAGAATGACTTTTAAATGTGTATAGTTGTTATTCAGTTTGGTTTAATTTTTCAATGTTTAAATAGATAGAGATGGGGAAGAGAAAACATGGAATAAGTGAAGGAAAAAGAGCTAAATCAGGCAAAACATATTCAGCTTCTACATAAAGCTTTCAGATATCATACGTCAGAACATATAACCTGTGACAAGAGAAAAGGGTATAGTTTCTCAGAATTAGCTTCCCATTCAAGATGTTGCTACAAGGAGGAAGTTCAGAAGGAATTCTTAAAGTAGCATATTTTCCCTTCTAGAAATCCTTTTACTTTAATCTACATAGTTTTCCTAAAAATGGATTACTTATAATCACAATATTAGTCTTGGAAAAATTGCCATGTCCAGATTTAATGGAAATATTCTTACAAAAATGGCCATTTATCTAATTCACGCAGAACAGAATTTCTACGGGACGGTCATATCTTCATTATTTTATCGAAAACTTCCCTGCCATCATACGTAATACTTTTTGCAGTGCCAGCCGACCATGGACCTCTTTAAAATAGGATGCAGAAGCATTTTTTTAGGGATGGACTCAAAGTAAAAGCAGTACCCTAAACAAATTTACAAACAAAGAGAAAATATCCATAACTTGAGTCAAGCTGATAGAGCTCGAACATCTTCATTAAAATTAGGAGGAGAGTGATACATATTTTCCTGCGCCATTCCCGAAGGACTGTAAAATCTTTATAGCTATTTAAATCATTGTAAATATTTGATGTTACAGTATTGTATGTTAAAAGTTCTTTACCCCATTTATTTCTTGTGGACACTTGGAAACCATGTAGACCATAGGGTACAGTCTACAAACTCTTTAACCTGTTCATGCTAAGATTTAAAGGTAGTAAGTTTAGTTAATACGTGTGAAAATCTCTCCATTCTGTCATTTTCCTGTACTGGTATTAAAATATGATGAGAGGATATTATAACAGGATGCATATTACATTTATGAATGTATTTTTAAGGTAGGTGCAGGAAATACCCTATCATTTCCACTGTAGTATGTTAAACAGAAGAATAATGAACAATATCTGGTGAAGACAAAGGCTGTGCTGTGTCAGCTATATTAGACAAGTTAGCACGCTTTGAGCTGCAATTAAAATTCTCACTGATTACTCTCTGGGCTTTGCATAGCATCAACTATTTTGTCAAATTAACAGATTAACAGATTAACATTCCTGATGTCCATTCCAGGATGTAAGTATAAATTCATTACACCAAACAGCCATGTGTCCGTATTAGGCTTAATTCATGCCAGATACCCCAACTGGTTTGAAAATGAGGAATACTTTGAGACAAGTCTTAGATAAATGTTAGCAGTATAAGCTTGCAGTTTCACTAGTGATCCCTTGAAAAAGCTCAGGCAAGAAGAATCTGAACAATGTCCCACGTTCTAATTCTATCTATCTATCTATCTATCTGTCTATCTATCTATCTATCTATCTATCTATCTATCTATGATTCTATCATAAAACATCAAATGCAAAAAGTGTGATCTTTTAGACTGAATCTAAAAATATAGAAAAAAAAAAGAAATTATTTGCAAGGGGACAAGATCCCCCGCACCCCCACATGGGGAGCTGCAACCTTTAATGGCAATATTTATGTAGTTTATATAAAGAATTATATATAATGAGATCTAGTATATTCAAGATTGGAAATGTTTTTAATGAATGTTATATTCTAAGAGTTTAAGTTTCTGATCGTTAAAGCCATATATCTTTCTGTGAATGGATGATTAGTCATTGTTATCAGTAAAAGAAAGGGTAGACAGTGAAACATTTAACAATGACCCGAGACCACTTAATATCTATGACACCAAAGATATTTCCATTATGAATTTATTGGAACAAAGTCTCTTGCAAGAATACTTACATCATATAACTTTCCCAAGATCTGTAGGAAACAAAGATATGCTTTTTGGTGTTTACTTAGAAACATTTGGGGAAAGACAAAACTTTGTGATGAGCACAGTTTCACATCTGTATAGAGAAAAATAATATTATATGCCTGTTTGGTATCATCTTCTTGCACTATGTTGCAAATTTCTGTTTTGGGGATTGTATATTATTGTTTATGGACTCTTCAAATAGTAACTAGATTTTCTCGCAGAGGTTCTTATCAGTATTGGAGATGCTGTTCTGAAGGTTTTGGCCATCAGGTTCATGCTTCTGTTAACTTTCCAAATCTGAAATAAAGATTTTGAGACTTGTTCTAGCTGGCATCTCTAGAAGGAATGAGAGATGAGTGTTATGATGCTTGAAGTTCCTGTCCACACAAAAAATCTCTTTTTAAAGTTTTCAATTTTGGAGGAGTTATTCATTAAAATTAAGGAACATAGTACTGAAAAATGGAAAGAAAATGTATCACTTTTGTTAGACTGACTGAAAATCTTACTTAAAGCATTATACTGCTACTACATTTTATTTTGCATTAGCTGATAGTTTAGGCAACATCTATAAAATGTTTATCAGTGTTACAAGACTACATAATTACAGCTGTAGTGGATCTCTCTAAACTTATTCAATGAAATGCTGTTTCTTTGTTATTTACTTTACAAATGCAATGTAGCTTTTGTTGGGGTCTTATTTGTGATCATGCTAGAGTTTTCTCCCCGAACAGGGCTTTGTATCTTTCCTTTTTATTCTATCCTTTTTTATACCTCCCACTATTATTGTATTTGAATTTAATAAAATATAAAAAGGGGATGATAATGAAGTGGTTCTCCATGGCATCATAATATCAACAGGTATAAAATCGAGTATGTTCCTTTATTTGGATCATTGCCACATGCTATCCACATTTATCCTCTTTTTACTGTATTTCCCTTTAAGTACACATTTTATTGACATTTAACTGTTAATAAAAACCTGTTATTTACTACATTTGATATGTGGGTTAAAATTAGTTCCCTGGGAGCTTTTCTCCCTTAGCCTGAATTGTAAATGGGCTCTGTCCAGTAGTGGTAACCCATCCACAAGTTATAAATAAATAAATATGCATTATTTAATTATCGATTTCAGAGATATAATGATCACACTTTGATTATAATTGACTTGTTTTGACTACCAGTAGCAATCCATTTTACATACACATTTTTATATATAAAATACAGTATATGGAAACATGCAATTATAACATCCATATAAGACAAAGTAAATACTAAAGGCAAGGTACATATTGTATGAGAAAATATTGTATTACTGGAGATATGTTTCTTAATTAAAAAATAGATTGCCTGTTTAGAATGACTGTGTCATGGCTTAGTCCACGGGAATTTCCAACTGCAATATTTACATATGAAATCATATGTGCTGATTCAACCCTGAGAGAGTTTATGTCCATATATTATAATAGCAAATGACGTAATAAAATTGCCCTCTGTCCCCACTTTTTTTTTTTGGGAACTTTGCCCCTGATTTTTCAAGAACTACAAGACAGACATACTTGTAAGAAAGTTTTAACTTGAATCTCGATCAGAAATGACTATTCCACCACATTCATTTCCACAGTGACATGTACAAAGTCTGTAAAATAATTGCTTTGCAACTCCTCAGGTAAAAAATGATATGTATCTGCCTCTCAATTTTGGTATGTCTAATTACTGTGAATAAATGAGTTCTTGTCAGGCTCATTTAACAACCAGTTAATGTTAGTTTTTGCATACTCTTACAGCCTAATGCTGACATACATCTATTAAGTACTACTGTATATAATGCATGTTCCTTGTCTTGGCTGCATACAGGTATAAATGAACACTGGCTGCACCTGCAGTCGGTAGCATGTCTTAGTGCCTAGATTGTTTACTACTACTTTAATGTGTTCCTGGTAGTGAGGGAATTAAAAGAGGCATGAGCTTTGCAGATTTGATTAACAGGATTATAGAACCACGGTACATCAAAACAAGTTGGAAAAGTGTCATAAGCCTTCATCTTCTGGGTGTAGTAGATCACCACAAAATGACATTTAACAACATGTGAATTTCACCAAATGACTGTCTTGCAGCAGATTGGTAAGCTGAATGTCAAATAGTCAAATTAATAATAACTTCACCTGCATCCTTTCTCCTTAAGTTAACACTACCATTTAGTACTTTCAAAACAGGTATGTGCTTCCCTTATTGGATGTTTGCAACCAATAGAATATTAGTAAGGATTTTTTTTATTTCCAAAGTAGAATTGTACAGTATAGCACTTAGCAAATTTCAAAAGAATAAACTGATAGGGAAGGACTTGGATAATGATATGACATCTGACCTTTCTTTAACTTACCTTAGCCATGGAAGTTTCTAATAAATATGAACCATAGATTCTATTGACCGAGGAGGATGGGGCAGCAGGGTTTAGGCTTGGGAAATAAGAGGGAGATTTTATGGTTTGGGAACAGGAGAGGGATTTTAGTATTAGGGAGCAGAAATGGAGTTTTAGGGTTAGGGATCAGGAATGGAGTGTTTATGTTTAGGGAGCAAGAAGGAAGGTTTAGGGTTAGGGAGTGATTGGGGAATTGAGGTTTCGGCAGGGGGATTGAAATTTTAAATTTAGGGAGTAATCAGAGATTTTAGGGTTAGGGAGGGGGACTGGAAGTTTAGGGCAAGTGAAAGAGGACTTGGTTTGAGAGCTGGTTATAAGGACTTGGTTTAAGAGCTGGTTATAAGTTTTTTTTGACAGGGCTAGAGGGTTGGGTTGGGAGGGATATGTAGAAATGGGAGACTGGGCTAAGGGAGTTCAAGCGCTTGCTTTTTCGAGCAAGCAGCAATGAGCAGGTTTGTCATAAGCTACCTGCACATCTGCACCTGTCATTGTTCAGGCTCTTTGTTTGCAGTATAACAGCAACAAACACAAAGCAGTAAAAATGTCATGGGCATTCAGAAGTAATGTAGCTGAAACACTTGATGTCCTTAAGGGGTTATTTGCATATATCCCACGGACCTCCAATACAGTAGGTTTAAGGTATGACAGAGTGGAACTCTAACATCGGCTGTTTTTTGAACTGAATATGGCACCTCGTACTTGTACAAAGAAGTAATCAACTCATAAATTTATGCACACCTTAAAACTAAATTAATTACTTTATGAAATATAAACTACAACAGAACAATCTGTACTAAAACATACTGACACCATACAGATAAACTGACTTTTGTGACTGTAAGAAATGGATGTATCTTTGCAGACTCACTGACAGCTAATATCTGACACTCAACTAAATTAATTTACAAAACAGCATTAAATCAGCTTCTCTATGTTTCATGGAGCTTAAACTGGACAATGTGGCATCAGACTGAGTTTAGCTCAGAGAAGCTGAACCCCTCAATCACTCCTTCCATTGTGCACTAACATTCTTTCATTTTCTGAAGTTTCTTAATGTTTGTGTGATCGTGAAACTGGTGTGTATAAGTCTAAGAGATGGGGGAACCCCCAACATAGGTTCATAGGTTCATAGGTGGGTATTAGGCTATCTGCCTGAAAGCATTTATAAGCCTAGCCAGAATGTGTTGGCTTTCGCCGCCCCCTAAGATTAGTTCCCTGTGCCTCTGTCTAGCAGAGCCACTGAAGTGATCCCCGAGGTAAACTTTCTGTTTCCCATCCACTCGTCAAGGTTTCTTTTGAAGAGTGTTAGCGAGGAGCTCTGCCTAATGTAGAATGGGATCTTGTTCCAAAGCATAGGAAGTCTTCGGGACAGGAATCTATCCCTCCAGTATGTCCTATTTATTGTTATGGTGAGGTTTAGATCCCTAGAGCGTGTGGCTTGAGGGGATAAGGTTTTCTTTAGGTGGTGCATGTCCATCAATTCTGGGTTGGACATGGCCTTGTATGTCAGGCAGAGATCCCCTCTGAGTCGGCAGTATGCAATCAAGTACAGCTGGAGTTTCTTCAGTCGAGCTGCATAGGGCATCTGTTTGAAGCCATTGATCCTCTTGGTGAGGTACTTCTGTGGTCTTTCCAGCTGTTGCAGGTGTCTTGTAAGGTACATCCCAAATTGGGCGTTGTACTCTAAGATGGGCCTGATGAGTGATGAGTAGAGGGGCACAATGACTCCTTTTGATCTGGATGCAAACCTTTTTGTGATTAGGTGGGCCACATAGAAGGATTTTCTAACCACTTTGGCACTGTGATTATCAAAGGTGAGATTACTATCTACTTGGGTCCCCCAGATCCCTTATTACGTCTTCTGTATTTAGGGACTACCACCTATGTGGTAGTTTGTGGGTACTTTGTTTTTTCCAAAGGGGATGACTATGCACTTTTTGGCATTTAGCTTGAGGCCATGATTTTGACACCAGGTATCCGTCTCAGTGAGACCCTTTTGGAGGATGTCTGTGTCAGCCGGATAGTCAATTATAGCCCCTAGTTTGCAGTTGTCTGCGAACTTGGTCAACCATAGTCCTCCTGTGCTTGCCTGTACCTCTGAGAAGTATATGCCAAACAGGAGGGGTCCTAGGACTGAGCCCTGGGGAACACCACTTGTAACTGGTTTAGAGTCGGACCTAGCTTCCCCAACTCTCACTATGTGGGTTCTGTCCATGAGCCAGTTGGCAACCAATCTTGTGACGTAGGGGTTTATGTTCAGGCTGGTGAGTTGTCTATAATACCAGAATGGGGAATGGTGTCGAAGGCCTTAGCAAGGTCTAGGTAGGCTGTGTGTACCACCTTTCCCTCGTCTATAGCCTTGGTAATTGTCTCAAAGAAGTCCACCAGGTTTAGGAGGCATGATCTGCCCTTAACAAAGCCAATGCTGTGTTTTTGGCTTTGGAGAGGGCTGTTTTAACCTGAATGTCTGTGATTTCAGGGAATCTACATTCTTCTGGTATGGTTATGGGCCCTTTTGGGGGCTTCTGTGGATCTCTAGTGATATCTGCATTGCTTACTGTACTTATTTCCTTATTTCACTTGAAAGAAAGTTACTGTTTGTCATTTTTGCATTTAAGTTACCTGTAACACATTGCATTTAAGTTACCTGGCACTTGCTCACTAAGTCAGCACTAAAAAATTAAAAGCACTACACCCTCACAGACTCCTCTTGAGTACCTTGTTCCCATTGGCCCTTTTTTTCAATTATAAAGGAATTCCCAATACTATTCTAGCATGTCCAAAGGTCAGTTGTCAATCTCCTCTTCGGTCCAGCTGGTGAATCTGGGAATCTTGAGGCAATGTTACAACTGCCTCATGTACACAGACAACCCTCTCCTCCTCCCAACAAATTCCAACACATGTGAGAGATGCAACCATATAGCCAAACTGGAGGCTAAGCTCTCTCAACTCAGTACTGGCGTAACCAGTCAGGAGAAGAAGGAAACCGCACTCACTACAATTCCAGTCTCACATAGACCTACCACGGCAGCAAACCAAACACATAAACACACAAAAACATAATCGGAGGCTCTAAATAAAAATCTGCCTAATCAGCAGAGACCTCCAAAGCAGACACCCAAGCAACCGCTACCCCAAAACAAAACACGTGCAACACATAGTTCACAAAGCCAGTGTGCAGAACAGTCACAGCCCTTAAGGCTAAACAACACACCTGATACACTTGTAAAAGGTGACCCTATCTTCAGGCATACTGATGTCCCGCTCACCAGGCTGAACAAGGAGAAGGTCACGGTGAGCAGCCTGTCGGGCGCTAGGATCTGCCACATAACACAAGCACTCAGGTCACTCCAAGGCAAGTACAAATATGACTCAGTCATTGTCCATGCTGGTGTGAATGACCTGAGACGTACCTCCCTGGACTACATGAAAAGAGACATAGAGGAGCTCTCTGAGCATGTAGCCCAGGCCGGTATGACCCTGACCTTGAGTAGCATCTTACCCTCACCAAGAATGATGCCACAATATGAAGACAAGATGATCAATTTCAACAATTGGCTTAAGTATTGGTGTCATCCAAAGGGGATCCAATGCCTGTCAGCCTGGGATGACATGCTCGACAAGCCACGATGCTTCACTAGGGACAGCTTGCACCTGTCACCCCTGGGCTTTCGGATATTGGCAAAGGCTCTTGCTACCCCCATAGTGCCTTTTTTAGGCAAGGCTTAAAAGACAAACCCACCTCCATAGGTATCACAAGGGATAAGAAACTAAAAGTAATGCTACTCAACGCCAGAAGTCTAAACCTCAAGATGCATGCACTCAAAACTCTCCTTAGCATGGAGAACATCGATATCTGTGCAGTAACAGAAACCTGGTTCAAGGCTCCCAAGAGCACCCCAGCACTACCAGGTTATACCTCATACCATGCTTTTCGGCCCCGAAACTTGGAACGAACCACAAAAGGAGGGGGAGTATCAATATTTGTCAAAGATACCCACATCTCCAGGTTGGTGGCAGAGCACAAAGCATCAGAGACTATCTATGTGCAACTAACAGTGGGTAAAACTGCCTTCCAGTTTATAGCCTGCTACAGACCACCCTGCCAAACCCAGGAACCCCACTCGGCCTTCTTGAGAACACTGGAAAATATGAAGGTCTCTCCAAACACCATTGTACTGGGCGACTTCAACTACCCAAACATAGACTGGGAACATTAGTCTAGCTCCAACACCCTAGCCCAAAGGTTCCTAGAATTTATAAACTCAAATGATATGGAACAACTTGTTACCACTCCCACAAGAGGGGAAAACATACTGGACCTGATCATCACCAACATGGGGACTCTATGCTCCAGACCAGAAGTGTATCCCTCACTGGTAAGATCAGACCATAAACTAATCTCACTGGATATTCACATCCCGACCCCACCCCCTGCCCAGAAAACCACAGTGAAAAACTTCTCTAAAGCAAATTTCACACTCTTCAAAACCAAGGTGGAATCCTTCAAAGCCCCCGGGTCTGTGGAAAATATGGCCCAGACCGCAGAATCCTTTATAAATGCATTCTCTGAACACCTTCAGGAATGTATGGATCATGCAATCCCAAATAAAACCAAGACCCAATCCTCCAAAGGCAGACGTCCTGTCTGGTGGACCCCAGCCATAAACAAACTATACAATAGAAGGAGGAAGCTACTACATGATAGATCAAAATCCCAAAAAGGGAAGGCATCTCTGATCAGTATCAGCAAAAAACTACGGGCACTCATAAAATCGTCTAAGGCCAGCTTCGAGAGAAAAATTGCACAGGACACTAAGGATAATCACAAGGCTTTCTTTAGTTATGTTAGGAACCTGGGTGGGAATTCCCAGATATGCTCAGAATTAGTCCAAAATGACAAAAAATACACCGAACCCACAGCCATTGCCAACATACTAGCTGACAGGTTCAGCGCAAACTTCTCCCCTCCCCACCAAAAGGGCAAATATTTATCTCAGCAGAGTGCTGCCCCCCCAACATCTCAGATGCTCAGGTAAGAGCTGCCTCTCCAAAGCAAAAACACAGCATCAATGGGACCAGATGGTGTCCCGGGCTGTGTCCTACATGAACTCCAAGAAGAGCTAAACCCAAACATAAAACTACTGTTCAATCTCAGCCTTACTATAGGATATGTACCCAAAGAGTGGCATACAGCAACAGTGGTCCCTCTCCACAAAGGTGGTGCCTCAACGATTCCTGGAAACTATGCCCCATAAGCCTGACTAGCTTGGTCTGCAAAGCTATGGAAAGGATCATCATGGACCTCATAAATAAAGATATTGGGGACCTACAGACACTGGATCCTACCCAGTTCAGCTTTGTTAAGGGCAGATCCTGCCTCTTAAACCTGGTTGATTTCTTTGAAACAGTCACCAAGGCCATTGACGAGGGGAAGGTGGTCCACACAGCCTACCTGGACCTCGCGAAAGCCTTCGATACAATACCCCACTCGGGCATTATAGATAAGCTCACCAGCTTAAATATAAACCCCTATGTCACTAGATGGGTTGCAAATTGGCTCAAGGACAGAACCCACATGGTTAGAATTGCTGGAGCCGTGTCAGACTCCAAACCAGTTACAAGTGGCATCCCACAAGGCTCAGTCCTGGGACCTCTCTTGTCTGGTTTATATTTCTCTGAGGTACAGGCCAACATGGAAGGATTGTGGCTGACCAAGTTCGCAGATGACTGCAAACTGGGCACCATAATCGACTCTCCAGCCGACACAAGCATCCTCCAAAAGGGCCTCATAGAAACAGACAACTGGTGCCAGAGCCAATGCCTCAAGCTAAACGCCAAAAAGTGTATAGTCATCCCCTTTGGCAAAAACAAAGTGCCCACAAATTACCACATAGGTGGTAATCCATTAAGTACAGAAGAAGTAATTAGGGACCTGGGGACCCAAGTTGATAGCAATCTCTCATTTGACAACCACGAGGCCAAAGTGGTTAGAAAAACATTTTATATGGCCCACCTAATCATGAAGGGATTCACATCTAGATCAGGGGAGGTCATTGTGCCTCTTTACTCATCCCTCATCAGGCCCATAATTGAGTACAATGCCCCTTTTGGGATGTACCTTACCAGACACCTGCAGCAACTGGAAAGACCCCAAAAGTACCTCACCAAGAGGATCAAAGTCCTCAGACAGATGCCATATGCTGCCTGGTTAAAGAAACTCCAGCTCTACTCAGTGGCGTACCACCTGCTTAGAGGCGATCTGTGCCTGACGTATAAAGCCATGTCCAACCCGGAATTAATGGACATGCTGCACCTCAGAAAATCCAAATCCCATTGAGCTACACGCTCGAGAGACTTGAACCTCAGCACTGAAATAAATAGGACATGCTGGAGGGACAGATTCATAACCCAGAGGCTCCCTTCACCCTGGAATAAAATCCTAGTCCAGGTTAGGCAGAGTCCCTCATTGACTCTCTTCAAGAGGAATCTTGATGAGTGGATGGGAGGTCATAGGTTTACCCTGAATATCACTTCTGTGTCACTGTTAGACAGAGGCACAGTATACTAACCTCGAAAAAGGGCATAGCAAAATTAATTTAAAATGGGTGGCGAAAGCCAAACACACTCTGGCTAGGCTTATAAATGCCCTAGGGCAGATAGCCTAGTATGTACCTATGAACCTATGAACCAAACTGGGTAGAGACAAGTGTTTGGAGGCTCCCAATGTCTTTGTTAATGAGTTCCATGATGATGCACTCCATAGCCCTGCAGACCAAGCTATTCAGGCTTATAGGGTGATAGTTCCCAGGGTCTGTTGTGGCTCCACCTTTGTGGAGTGGAATAACCATTGCTATGTGCCACTCTATGGGTATGTAGCCTGTGGAGAGGCTGAGTTTGAACAGTGTGTTTAGGTGAGGGGTTAGTTCATCTTTGAGCTCGTGTAGGATGCAGCCTGGGACACTGTCCGGTCCCATTGATGCTGTGTTTTTGGCTTTGGAGAGGGCTGTTTTAACCTGAATGTCTGTGATTTCAGGGACTCTACATTCTTCTGATATGGTTATGGGCCCTTTTTGGGGTGAGAGGGGGGGTGAAGTTTGCACTGAACCTGTCTGCCAGGATGTTGGTGATATCGGTCGGTTCAGTGTATTTTGTGCCTTTCTGCACTAACTCTGAGCAGATCTGAGCATTGCCACTTAGATTCTTGACATAGCTAAAGAATGCCTTGTGTTTATCTTTGGACTCCTTGGCAATTTTTCTTTCAAAGCTCGCCTTGGATGATTTTATGAGGGATCGTAGTTTCTTGCTGATACTGATCAGGGATGTCTTCCCTTCTTGGGATTTTACTCTTTTCTGTACTAGTTTCCTCCTTCTATTGTATAGCTTGTTTATGGCAGGAGTCCACCAGACTGGTTTCCTTTTATTGGAGGAGTGAGTCTTGGTTTTGCTTGGGATGGCACGATCCATGCATTCTTGTAGCTACCCGTAGAATACATTAGTAAAGGATTTTGCAGCTTGGACAATGTTATCCTTCAACATGGGGGCTTTGAAACTTTCCACCTTGGTCTTAAGTAACGTGAAGTTTGCTTTTGAAAAGTTTTTCACGGTGGCTTTCTTGTCCGGGGGTGGGGGCGGAATATGGATTTCCAAAGTGATTTGTTTATGGTCCGAGCTAACCAGCGAGGGGTTGACCTCTGGTGTGGAACACTGGTCACCCATGTTGGTGATGACCAGGTCCAATATGTTGTCACCTCTGGTGGGAGTGTTGACCAGTTGAACCAGGGCGTTTGAGTTTATAAATTCTAGGAAAGGTTGGGCAAGGGAGTTAGTACTTGAGTAGTTCTCCCAGTTAATGTTTGGGTAATTGAAATCACCCAATATTAGGGTGTTTTGTAGGACCTTTATGTTTCCTAGTGTTTCCAGAAATGCGGAATGGGGGTCCTGGGACATGGTGGGTGATCTGTAGCAAGCTACAAGCAACATTGGAGATACAGCAAATTTGTAGAAAATTGCTTTACTTTTTGCTTTTTGTTCATATGGGGTTATAACTCGCTGTAGCTTGAAAAGTCAGAGTGGAGTCACAAAAACCATATGCCTGCTCTTCTGAGTCATCATAGGAAAAAGCAAATCTGCTAGCTATCACACAGAAAGATGTCCAGTTACAGTACTGAAACACAACTACAGTATTTATAATGGATTTAATTTCTTTCCATAATGCCAGATGAAAATATGCATTTGTTGCTCTTAAAATGCTCTTTTAATTTTTAACATTTTATTAACAGAGTGATTCCAGATATTAAATCAAAATTCTATAACAACCCTAGATCAAGCCTATCAGTTCTTTAATGTTTCTGTGATATTATAAATAATGTCACACAGTGACCTTTAAATTATTTGTTTAAGACACACTTAATAAGAACAAAAAAGCTAAGCAGTTTCTGGCAAACATACAACCTTTCATCAGGACTTAAATTACATCAGAACATTAATCTTGCACTAAAAATGTAGTTTTTGCCATTTTCCTATTCTGTCAAATTTATTGTTGTACATTGCTGTTTAGAATAAAATAAAAAGCCCAGTTTCTGAATAAACATTTAATAATAAATAAAATGATTAACCTGCACACACTACAGCGAGTGTTACACTTCTGTGGTCAGAAAGCTTAATGTGTCTCCATAGTTTAGTCTTGCTATAATACAACCCTACGTTGTTTTAAGTTTTTCTTTATGAAGCATGATTTTCACCTGTGGCAATAATAAATTACAAGAAAGCAGCTTTGTCTGATTAATTAAAATTAGATCTCTCTTGCTTTTGCAGGCATCTCTGGTTTTCGTAGCTCAAGCATTTCACAACATTATGGTTCAGAAAAGTAAAAACATTTGCTGTAATATCTAACATTTATTCAGTAGGGCAAACACTGAATCAAAATTCATAGGTCTGCAGTTTTCCTTCATACATGCATTTTATCCTTTTCTTTTTTAAAAATGCTTCTTCTTACATAGCATGCTACTCCAAGCATTTATGTAATGCTTGATTCTAAAATGAGGAGACTGTCAGGCAAGGTGATGAGAACTGATGAGTCCTACACCCATTTCCTTAATGTGAATCTGGCTCACTATTCTAAGGTGATGTTGAATATCAATGTTAAAATAATACACTGAGCTAATGGAGTAACCTACTGAAATCAATCGGCCATTACTCTGTTTAAACAGCTGTAGTTGTATGTGGGACTTGATACTTCAGGAAGGATTTAGTATTATACCATGATCCCCGATTGGCTAATGGAAAGGTCCCGGACTTTCCATTAACTTATGTTAAATGAGTTTAACATAGCGATGTTAAACCCATTTAGCAAGATCTCCGGTTAAATGAGTTTAACATAAAAATAACGGACATCTCCGTTGCTTATTTTAAAATTTTGCTTTGATGTACTGAAGGGCAGTAAACAGGCAATTATTTAAGAAAAGTAACAGTTTCTCTTAAATAATGTCGTATAATGGTAATGCTATAGTAAACTCAACTGCCCAGCATAATGGGGGGAGCTAATGTGGGGGTGGAAGGAGGTGATGAACCCCTGCCTTCACACTTGTATTATAGGTGATTTAGAATGGCATTTACATTTTAATGTCTACATTGACTGAAAGGTAATATCTTCAGGGATTTGAGCTGTGCTTCTTATAGCAGCTTGACAGCATCACCCAGTGTCATGTTAGCTGTGTGAAATGTCGGCATGGCAGTGTTTTAACCTGTCTTACATGCAGTTGGAGGTGCGATGTATAGGTGGCACTGTGTATGTAAGTATTGGTAGTGCAGCACCAGTGCTGATAGACAGGTGGAGATGTGATGATGTGAAATTTCAAGTGAATCGCCTCATCATTTATCAGACTACACAAAAATACTACTGACGTTCACTCTCACAGTCTCATTTAATCCAGTTTTTCTTAGTTAATGGAATTGCATCTTTTTTTTTTTATGGATATTAAGTGTGTATTTATCGTTGTAACAGTGAAGTGCTTTAAAGTATAGTAAATTATCATTTTTTTTTACTTTCACAGGTATTTGCCTTTACAGGTATTTGCCTTTACTTTATAGTTCTGAAACCATAGATGCACATGGGGGGGGGGGGGGGGGCAGCAAAACATCCCAGGTGAGAGATGCAGTGGGACTTGCCTCCTGATAAATGTTTTCTCCCGCTTTATTTTTTATTTTTATTTTTATTTTATAAGTATTGGATCAGTTGTGATTAAGCTATGGTTTTACTAAGAATCATATGTCACTTTTTCATAGTACATTGAGGAGCTGGATTAGTGAAGTACAATACATTATAGAGGTGAATTTGTAATTAGTGGATGTAATGGATGTTCACAAATACTCATTATGCAGAAAGGCAGACTAACCCATTAGTAACAATACCACCTCAGGTCTCCCCTGGAAAGAAGCTACTAGCCTAGTGGGACTAACTGGCTAAACGAAGGATACATAAAATAAATAAATAATCTCCATTCTATGAGGTCATTCTATGAGGTCTATGTTGATGCCAATTGGCTATATCCTAAAACTATGAGAAAGCCTCCTTTCAAGTACATGTATATACAGTAACATTACTGAGGTTTTACGTATAGCCAGCATTTTAAGTTGTATATTTTGCACCCATGTTCAAAGCCAAAGTTATTTTAATTTCTAATCTAAATGAACTGTCAATGCTGTCTATTTAAAATACATCAGCCTGACTTACTGTTTGTCACATTTGCATATATTGGGATATATTGCAAATAATTCAGTTCATATTGTGAAACAGAAAGCATTTTAAAACATATTGAAACCCTTTGGCTGACTTAAGGGTTTAAATATGTTTCACAGTTTTTTTCAGTTCCTGTTGCAGCTGCTGACAACTATTAATACTTTAGTGTCACACTTGAGCTTAACAGCAGTGAGAGGTGCTTGACAAAAGCTTGTTAAACTCCTTTCTACTGTCAGAAAGGTGCTCAGCAAACCTGTTTTTATATACTACATGTTTTGAGACACATTTTTACACCTTTGCATATAGCAGGTACACCTTGGATGTAAGGTGCTGACACCCAGGCAATTTACTTGGAAGCTTAAAGCTACCTACCTTTAAATTATGCAGGAATTTGTTACATATTCTCCTCAAACAACCTGCAAAGTAGTTTAATTTAAAAAAAAAAGTTGGCTCTGCCAGTAGGTATGTCATTAGAGCATCACTGATTATTGCCAGGCATCACATTCAGCTCACAGGTAGATAATATGACTATCAGAAATAAATATAAATTCTTTTGAGAGACACTAGTGCTCATGTGGGAAATGAAAGAGATACTTAGAGAGGTATGAATAGGAGAAACAGGTTTGCCAAAGCTGAACCTGACTAATAAATTATTTATTCTGCACCAGTCATGAATCGAGCACAAGGATGCTCATAAGTGCACTTGGCCCAAAAGTCAGTGACTGACTTTGCAGTCTTGTCACAGACTTGAGGCCATGTGTTTTAGACATTCTGTTCAAGAGAGGCATTCAAAGCCAAGTACATTATCATTTGAGTCCCAAAATATTAAAACCTCAAAAAACTCAAATATGAACCCAAAATATTACAACCTCACAAAACTCAAATATGAACCCAAAATATTACAACCTCACAGAACTCAAATATGAACAATGTGGCATCAATTATGGGTAGTAATACAATTTATTTATTTATTTATTTATTTATTTATTTATTTATTTATTTCCCGTTTGATTTGACAAATACATAAAAGCAAAGAATGATATGCTATTCATACAGACTGACTGCTTATACTGTAATAAAACTGATAAAATATGTGTAAGCAAAACAATAATTTAGTAAGGTACTGATAATGAATAAATGCAAAACAAGTAATTAATTATATTAATTCAGTTGGCTCATAACTGACAGGCAGTTGAAGGACTGGACTATAGTAGGAAACAAATCAAAGTAGGTTATTACTGAAATCTTCAGAAACAAGACTGGAAAACAAAAGCAGGCAACATTCAGGAGCCTTTATTCAGAAATGGTTCACCCTAGTATCAATTTCTGGTGTCACAGGTCAAAACCATGTCTCTATATCTCCAATATGTAGATATAACTCCAAATTCAATATTTCTTTATTTGTTTGTCTGTTTGCTTGTTTGTTTATTTGTATTTGGTTATTAGGAAGATCTGATTAGGTCAATCAAGCAAAACCCCTTTTCACCTGAGGTCCAGGGAGAAAAGCTCCACAAACATATTTAGTGGTAAAACAAATTAAAAACAAATTATTGCAGATACGTTGTGAGTATAGTGGTTACAGATGGTGCATTAAATAAATCTGATTGCCAGGTAACAAAGTGTGTCAAAAACCCTAAATCTGTATCATCAAATCAATAGATTCCAAAAAAGGTGAAATGGACGAAGTCTTACAGCATGCACAGTTTATTTGAACGTTACAGTTTCTTCCACGTTTTCGTCCACCAACAGACTTCATCACACTAATCAAAATAATCAAGGCTCTTTATATAGTGATATAAATTAAATTAAATTAATATAAATTACCAAACCAATCAGCATCACCCCTTAATAAAACAATTCATTTCAAACAATCACACAAATCCTCCACACTATTAAAACCAACTTATAGTTCACTATATTAAAACAGTCCACTGCTGCAAGTGTTAAAATTACATTATAGTATGTTGTACTTAAAATTTTCTTTAATAATAACTAATTTATACACATACACTCATCACTAAAATCTCAAACTTAAGACAGGCCATAATACATGGAACGTTATTCCCATTACTGTCTTGGTAATTTATATTAATTTAATTTAATGTATATTACTATATAAAGAGTCTTGATTATTTTGATTAGCGTCTGATGGAGTTTGTTGGTGGACAAAAATGGGGAAGAAGTTGTAGGGTTCAAATAAACTGTTTGTGCATGCTGTAAGAGCGCATCCGTTTCACCTTTTTTGGAATTTATTGGTTTTATGTGCTGGTGTTTTCCTCTCTACACCTTGGTGGATTATCATCAAATCAAAAAATAACTCAAATATATCCAGAGTTGACAAACAATGGTAAAATATATAATTAAGGAAAATAGAGCAATAATAATAATAATCACAATCACAAATAGTATATCAATTTAAATGTTCATCTATTTGGAAACAAACTAGTCCAAAGGGGTTGGAAATGTAGGACTAGTAACTGTGAGATTGTGAGATATTGCAACAGCAAGCATTACAACAAAGTTTTTATCAGTATGCAAAGTCCTTCCAAACAAGCAGGAAAAACAGTGACAATCCTAATATTGAATACCACCATCCAAACATTATTTCTATACTGTTCCATGTGAAAACAAGAGAAAAGGCAACATTATCTTCTTACATAAAACTACCAAAGTTTACATCTCAACATAAAGAGGAACCAAAAACACTAATACAAAACATTTAGTCACAAATAAATTTTAAAATGGCAGTGTACCAAACTTCATTGTTCAAAAAAAGATTTAATTTAAACTCTAAACTGACAGATATAAAATCCAGGTTTTGACAGACAGTGGTAGAAATAACTAGAGTTTTATCCTCTGCTAACCAGCTGTCACCACATTGCCCCAGTTAACTCACTCATAATAAGATGCAGCTGTATTAGTAAACTGACAGGTGTTAATGAACTGGGTCAGAAGACTAGGACAATGGCTGGAGAGACCCAAGAAACCTAAACCTGTAGTGCAGGTGTCCTGGGAACATCTAACAAATGCTTTTGTGTATGTGATAGTTTCTGCTCCCACCTTCGGAAGAGCTTCTTCCTTATTTCTAGTGAGATCTGGCACATGCTGGCCAGATGTACCCTGCTCAGGTCATCAACAGCTGATGCAGCAGCAAGAAGGAGTGTCTGAAAAGTCATCAGTGCTTGGTATGATGTTAACTTAAAGGCATATTGGTAGACACCAGCAGTGAGGGCAAAAATGCAGCTAGCTAATATTACACCTGATGCTGTCCCCTGATCTGCCACCCATCTCCCTCAGAAAGCTATTCTTTTATACTTTATACCATTGCTGTATTTCTAAATGGGGGCATGCACACAATAGTGATCACGCCTGGACAATCATGCTCACTGATACTTTGCCCCCAGGGTGCCTGTCCCCTTTGCTCTACCCTAGCTATGCTACTGAGCGAGAGAATCCATCAAATTAAAGAAAGAAGCTCAGTGCTAGTTGTGGGTTTCCGGATTTAACTGACTGATACAAAAGGAAAGGAAGACAGCAGCTTTTGCAATAGCTTGAATTGGAGACCTTAGGATCATAGGATCAGAGGAGGTTACTAGGATCTTAATGGGATTCTGACAAACCGATCATTAACACTTGGAGGGGATGGCATTTCCCAGACTTCTCTGAAATATGGAGATATGTTAACCTTGACTGGCTCATTTTAGAAAGGTGGGACAACACTCTGAAAAATCCCTGAGCCTGATGGACATGCTTTTTTTTTGCAGAGACAATGTAAGAAGCAAAGTTTGGAATTATGTGCATTTCTGTAGATGAGCTTATTGCAACAATTAAACAATTTCAAGCTGGCAAGCTTTCAGAGGTGGATGAGATCCATAAGAAAATGCTCAAAGATCTAGACATTGCTAGAACTTCATAGGTAATGCACCCTTGAAATCTTATACAAATGAAAGGGACAGAACATCCTGACTAGCAAACTGTTGTGGTATTGTGAATTTTCAAAATAATAATAATAACAGAGTGTTCTATGTTCATTTATAATTCCTTAAATTCTGATCTGCAAATGGTTCAAGATTCAGTCCTCACCTGGGTATAGAATAGAGACTGTTGTTATGTATCTTAAGGAGATATAAATACGTAGTTGCAGTATAAGTTGCATGCAGAGTACAGAAATCTAGAGTTGATTAACATAATGCATTTAAAATACCATAAACAAATATAGTTCCTGCTATTAAGTGAGAACCTGGTAAGATTTCAAGCCCCCATAAACCCTGAGAATATTGTTGCCTATGCAGAACTGTTCACAGAAACCCTGTACAAGCATGTTAATAGCTGCATAGAGGCAGCTGTACTCACCAGAAAGTACAGAACTAACTCAAAAAACAAGCTACCCTGGTGGAATCACAAAATCAATGGGCTGTATAATAGGAGGAATAAAATATGGCAAAAATTAGGAGGTGTAACACCCAGCAGGATAAAAAGTACTGTCATTAAACTAAAACAAATCAGAGGACAAATAAAGTCTAACAATGCCAAATTTGAGCTAAGGTTGGCCTCCCAGGCCAAGGACAACCACAAAGCATTCTTTACCCATGTCCACAACTTCAAAGGCAATATACAATTGTGTGCAGAGCTCATTGTAAATGGAGTCACCTATAATGAAGATATAGCAAACCTAAATTCAGCTCCAACTTTACCCCTCTCTCCCCCCTCAACCTTCCCTCAGGAAACATCATCAAATATAATTCCCCCTACTATCACTAAGGAACAGATCCTTAATGTTCTGTCTAAGACCAGGAACACTGCATCAGTGGACCCAGACAATATCCCAGATGCCTTCTTAATAGCATGAAACATGACCTATCAGGGCCTCTGGAATTATTATTTAACTGTAGCTTCCAAACAACCTTCGTACCTCATGAATGGAGAAAGGCAACAATCATCCCTCTACACAAATGTGGGCCATCTACAGACCCTGGAAACTACAGACCCATAAGTCTCACTAGTCTTATATGTAAAGCCATGGAAAGAATTATCATGGAGATGATCAACAGAGATATAATAAGCCTCCAGACACTGGACCCAACACACTTTGGTTTTGTCAAGGGCAGATCATGCCTACTCAACCTGGTGGACTTCTTCGAGAAGATCACCAATGCAATGGAGGAGGGCAAAGTCGTTCACACTGCCTACCTTGACCTGGCCAAGGACTGTGACACAATACCTCACTCAGGCATTGTTGACAAACTCAAGAAGGTAGGTACAAACCCATATGTCACCCGATGGATAGACAACTGGCTCAGAGACAGAACCCAGGAATTAGAATGGGGAGTCCACCTTTACAAAGAGGCCAGTCATAAGTGGAGTCCTTCAGGGATCAGTCCTAGGACCGTTCCTTTTTGGCATTTACTTCTCAGAAGTCAAAGCCAATGTCAGTGTTCTCTGGTTGACTACATTTGCAGATGATTGCAAATTAGGAGCTGTCATTGAATCTCACACTGACACAAATGTTCTCCAGGAGGGGCTGATACAGACAAACAGCTGGTGTCAGGGCCATGGACTAAAACTAAATGTCAAGAAATGCGTAATAGTATTCTTAGGGACATCATCCATCCCTGGTAACTATCATATTGACAACACACCCCTTAGAGTTGACCCAGTAGTCAGGGACTTAGGGACACACATAGATAGTAATCTAGCCTTTGATCATCATGTGTCTACAGTGGTGAGGAAATTATTCTATGTTGTTCAATTTATAAACAAAGGTAGGGCATCTAAGTCCAAGGAAATCATTGTTCCAGTGTATTCGGCATTCATCAAACCAATCATTGAGTACAATGCCCCTTTGGTATGTACCTAACCAGGCATATACAACAATTGGAACATCCACAGAGGTTTCTCACTAAAAGACTACAGGGGGTAAGTAATATGTCCTATGCAGACCGCCTCAAGGCCCTATCTCTGTATTGTCAGACCCCACTCTGATGGACCTCCTGCATATCCACAACACAAACAGCACCAGAATTACCCATTCTAAAGACTTAAACCTTGCCTGTGATATAAATAGGATCTGCTGAGAGGCAGGTATTTATCCCAGAGATTACCCCATCTATGGAACAGGCTCCCCATCCATATGAAGTAGAATTCCTCCCTAACCCAATTCAAGTGCAACTTGGAAAATTGGATGGGAAACCAGAAATTAATCTCTGGTTTGGCACCTATGTCTCTAATGGACAGAGGTAACCTGTAAATGGTTCATCTCCAGGACCCATGCTTACACTTATCAAGGTATCAGAACTTGTGAGAGATTTGGGTACATAGCTAGGCTTAAAAAGGCCCTTGTGGCCATTAGCATAGTAAACACCTATGAACCTAAATGGTCACATAAAAAGGGTTATAATCGGGGTAGGATTAAGAAGGATGCAGAAAAAGCTGTAACTCCAGGCCCACATGTCAGAAATAGACCTACAGCATCTCCTTCTAGTTTAATCTGAAACCCCATGCCATTATTACACAAAATAAATAACCCCCTTTTAATTTTAGCTCTGGGCCCATGAGGTTAATAAGTCAGTACTATTTATAATATAAATCAATTAGTAGTTAGGTTGGGGTGAGTATTAGGATATTATGTTCTATTATCTGGAGGATCACACTTTTCAGCTTACCTGCCAAAGTCCTTGCTAGGGTACTGGAAAGGAGAATCCATCTTTTATAGTTGAGTATTTTATCCAAGAACAGAAATACAAATTCTGCCATCATTATGGAAACCCTATTTAGAAGACTACATACTGTGTCCAAGATAACACCTATTGCAAAATGTAGTCCCACACAAGAAGTTCTTAATAATGAAATTGAAAACTAAAATAAAAATTGAATGACTTTCACATAAAGGAAATGACTAGTAAGACACAGAAAGTGACTGGAGAGAGAGAGAGAGAGAGAGAGAGAGAGAGAGAAAGAGAGAGAGAGAGAGAGAGGGAGATGCTGTATATTGAAAAGCTTTACAATGAAGACTAAATATAATAGGATGCCAAAAATAAATTGAAATATACAATAGTAAAGTATGTGGCTTAGTGGTAAGATGTCTGTCTGTTTCTGAAATCTAGAGTCGGTGGTTCAGTCCTTATGTCTGGTCACTGGCTGTGCTGAGTTTTACACGTTTTCCACATGTCTGTATGGGCTTTCTCTGAGAACTTCAGTTTACTCCCAAAGTCATGGTTATTTATTGTGATATATATATAGCAATATATGTGAGGTATAATGTTTGTTAATGTTAAATACAGTTTGATTACTTTTGTATAAATGTAAATGTGCATATGTCACAAGTGATAATTCAATAAAGGGGTTTAAAAAATGCCTGTATATGTGCAGTATTAACTCTTGCTTTATGGCACGGGTTGTGGATGGAAAGGGCTGGAGAAAACCTGATTAACAAATAAATTAAAGCATAAGCCATCTCAAAATGCTTATACATTTAGAGACTCTAATAATGTATGTTACATACCTTGTTTTAAGCCAAGGCTAGTTTTTTTATCATAACTTAAAGTTTAAAGCCTCCCCGTCAGCCAGTATGACCACAGCATGATAATGCATTCTGGATTTCAAAACAGTGAAACTTTTTGTCTAACTGCTTATTTAAACTGCTATGGCAAGTCAAAATTACATGCTCAAAAAGTAACATGCTAATGCACTAGTGTTATGGAACTGTTGGATATGTCTGTCTTCCTAGAATACAAGGGAACTGGGACACCATATGGATAGCATTAATCACCATGAGCCTGACAGCAATGGTAACTAATAAAAATGTCAAACAAGCAAACATGGAGTAGGTTTGCCCTCACAGATTAATAGTCTGGCCATTATTTTTTATTTTAGTTCCATAAGCAGACACACTAGATATACAGCTTTCTAATTCTTATTGAGTAAGATTCTTCTTGCTGCCAAGCGCAGCCATTTCATCTGTTAAAACTAATGCAGTAAATGTCTCAGAGTTTGTTAACATTCTAGTATGTGCATGAGTACTGTGCATGCTGTTGGAAGATGACATTGACAGGCACTAGTATGTGCATTGGTACTGTACATACTGTTGGAAGATGGCACTGACAGGCACCAGTATGTGCATGAGTACTGTGCATACTGTTGGAAGATGACACTGGCAGTCACCAGTATGTGCATTGGTACTGTGCATACTGTTGGAAGATGACACTGCCAGGCACTAATATGTGGATTGGTACTGTGCATACTGTCGGAAGGTGGTACTGACAGGTGCCATTAGTTTCTAACCAATGAATTAAGCACTAAGTGGAGGCGGACTGCTCTAGTAGAAGCAGCAGCAAGTATTATTCCAGAATGAATGTCACAAACACCCACCCATACCGTTTTTTGTACTTCCATTTAACACCCATTTCTTCTGATAATGTCCTAACATTCTTTTAAGGGTGACTTAATTAATTAAGTAACCTACCAATTTATAACAGGCAACATAATAAAGGGTAAGGTGTAAGTAGCAAAATGATACTAGGATTGTTACTCCTGGATGTTTTGTAGTGGAGCTATTAATCAGTTTGTTCACTTATTCCATATTTTAATGTTTGTGTTCATATTTTTATAACAAAAAGAACAAATTGTTATTGAGAAGTACGGTGTAAAATGTCACAGTAGGAGTTAGAAAAATACACTTTTTATGTGTAATACACTACACTGGGGATGTTGTTAGTAATTATGTACTTTGCAGTATTTCTATGTGTGCATTAATAGAAACAAAGCTAAGTGACTTACAGATTGGTACATGGTATCAGATTAAACATTAGATGATGTTAATGAAATGATTATTGATGTTTGCACTGTAAATTGCATATCTTGAGAGATACGCATCATTATTTATATTGTTAAGTATACAAATAAGCATGATTTTTCCATATTTTTGTAAACATCTCAATAAATGAGATCTCAGAAAGGAATGTCATACTGTCATGTGAAAGATCATGTCTCTTTGGACAAAAGTGCTCTGATATATGTTTAAGTCATATAGTTTCCAAGATTTGAAATGTTTGTGAAACGTTTGAGAAAATTATGATTCCAGGTTTGTGTGCATTATAAAATGTTACAATATTGAAGTAACAACTGTAAACGCACTGACTATCGTCACCTTAAAAAATAAGTTTTACAAATAACATTGATGTTTCTCTTCAGCTATCTGCTGTGGAACTGATCTATAATTACAGAAATTAGTACAACTGGAAATGTTAGAACTAACAAAAGACTGAACATTCTGACTTCATTTGCTTTTGGGTAAAAAAGTAATAAATGGGAATTATAGTTGATTGTCTTTTCTCCATAAATGTGCCAAAGGAAATGCCAATGTTTTGACAAAGTATAAAACAACTACATAAGATAACATAATATAATAAAATACAATAGAAGTACTAGTCATCAAAAACAGGACTATTGTTTGACAAATCTGTTTATATTTGCCATTGCAGAACATTTTTGTTTTTAGGGAACTTATCTGCCCAGCTAGGAAAAGGCACAGGCTAACCATCGATCCTTGAAAGCTTCAGAAAAGAGTAATCTTCGGTGACAGGGAAGTGCTGAAGTGCTTCATGCCCAACTTTGTTATTTAGTCAGTTCAGCTTGAGCTGCATTTGGAAGGTGTTCTGAAGCTTTAGAACCAAAGGAATACAATGCCTTGCAGGGTCCAGAGATGTTTCACAGAATTTTATAAACCAAACATAAAAAAACAAGTAAAAGCATTGAGCGGTTTCATCTCGTGAAGACAGACTTCATCAGAACAATGCTGAATTCAATACAGGGCCATTAAATAGTGTTGCTTAATTAAATTAGATTAAATTAAATTAAATTAAATTAAATGAACATACTGTTTAAAGGGCCAGAAACAAAATTGCAAGTTGTGGTACAATTCATAAACAATTTATGCACAGCCAACATAAAAGATTTCAAAATAAAATTTATTACAACAAAAAGTGTATTTTAATAAAATATCCACTAGCATAATCCAGGTTTATTAGCTTGTTGAAAACAAGAATAAAGTTTATTTACTTTGGAAATGAACACAGGTGCAATAGAAATACTATTGTTTAACCAAGGGGTGCTCTGAAGCTTTGGAAGGAGGCCAGCTGTTATATCCTTGGCAGATATCATCCATACAGGTAAGACTACGTGGCAGTGATCAATTTCTGATTTGGAAAAGCACAGCTTTTAAAATGTTCTGCCAGGCTTACCCCATGAAGTGAGAGAACCCCGTACAAGTCCCAAACATATATTATCTTCTTCAAGGTTAACATTCATCAAGGAAAAGTGAAGTGTAGTTCTGCAGAATCAGCAGCTCACAAAAGCAGCTGCATTCATTTTTGAGTAAATAACTGGTCTTATAAAACCCCCTTTTGGTGGTTTATTTTTGCCTGATAGTAGGGCACATAATTGTTGCATAAGATGACTGTTAATGATAAATGACCGTTTATGTTCTTTTATGGTGATGTTAATGTTATGTGTAGTTTTTAAGGCTAGTGATAATAATAATAATAATAATAATAATAATAATAATAATAATAATAATAATAATAATAATAATAATAATGCATATTAAAAAATAATTATTACTGACCATCAGCGCTATGCAGTTATCAAACAATGTGAAAAAACAGCATAACATTCAATGTTCAAGGTAAGATCAGGCAAGTCAAAATATATTCCTAAAATGCCTACCACGATATCAGACATAAAATCCTTCACATCACTATGAAGTAATATTTTAAAAATTGACCTTTATTATGAGTAAAGAACATTAACAGATATATTTTTATGTCAAACTGTCCCAGTACACCAACAAAATTGTTTAGCAGAAATTATAACTTAACACAAAGCTCCCTCTCAACTCATAATGTGCATCATATATAATTAAATCTGGATGTTTTACAGAATATAAAATGATAACACATTATAGTTACTGCACTTAAAACTGCAGGAAGATAAAATATATGTTTGAATATACATTCCCTCTACATATTATATATCTTATTTATATTGCAATCCTTCTTAATTTGAATAAATTTAACAAAATGCACTTTTTGTTATTTAGTGACCATGTAGACAGAACAATCTCCAAATGTGGTACAGATGTGCTAGAATGTAAAGGATTTATTACTGTTGGAGATGTAGAGCTAATATTTATAAATATAACAATTCACCCTGATAGATATAACCTGTTTTCACATCTTGTTAAAATGCCTTCGACATTCAGTAAAGTGATTGGTAGATTGGTCCAGGTGATTAGGGCAATGAGTTTCATCCTATTGACTAAAGTTTAATTCCCGCAGCCAAATCATATCACCAGATTGTGCTACAATGAAAAGAGGCTTATGCCTTGGGGGTTACCTGGTCAACAAATAAATATAAGTTGACTAAGCCCATGCTTTTACCATTATTACTAGCTGTGTTATCACCAATACAGTTTTGTACATTTTACTTTTCAAACAAAAAAATGCACCAGATTTTACATGATGACCGTAGAATTGTCATTGTGTATTTTCCATGAATGCAATCATGATCCCTTATGAATACTGATGAATCTTAACTTGAGATCATTAGCATGCTTTGGTTTATCCCAAATGAATATGAATTCATAGGTTCATAGGTGTGCACTTTGCTAACAAACAGTAGGGCCTTTTTATAACTATCCATGCATCATAAATCTCTGACAACTAGAGGCTTGGGAGCTGAAACATTTACAAGCAGGGACATGGGAGATGAGACATTTACAGGTTACCTGTGTCCATTAGAGACAGAGATGCCAAACTGGGATGGATTTCTTGTTCCCCATCCAATTGTGCTTCTAAGGGAAGAAGGTAGGTCAACCCCTGAGGACAAGCAAACTGGCCTTCTCCGTACTATCTGACTTGCCAAAGAATGGAGGGTTGATAGGGATACCTTGGCAGGAATGAATGGGCTACAGGGTTCTCACATAGGAAAGGAATACCTGGCTTCCATTCCCCTAGAAGGGATGGCCACTGGGTAAATCAAGATGGAAACATCAGGCAAGGCCATGGGAGGGAAACAAAGAAAAAAAAAATAAATAAATATATATATATATATATATATATATATATATATATATACATACAGATTCACTTTATAATCTCTAAATACTGAAATCTTGAATTTCTGTATTTTGAGACCATAAAGTTGAATGTTCCAAATTCCAAAACCCCAAAACAGTGAAACACAAAATCACACACATAAACACACCATACACCATACAACACATACATCATCCAACCCAATTCACAACAAATAAAACACACACAAGCACAAAAACACAAACAAACCTGCACCCCCCTACACCCCCTACTTAAAATATACTAACTCCGAGTTCGCACAAACAGGAAAAGACAGCAAACTCACACCCAGACATTCCACAGTCCCTCGTACACAGACACACACATCACACATATACAAACACCAACACATCCAACACTTAAACACTCATACTTTCACCTATCTACCCTAACCCATACATACAACTTACAAACACACTCACATACATTCAAACTCCCACCCAAAACCCTTACAAAACACTTACCTTAAATCGCACCAACATCCAAACATGACACCATACACCATTCACAGAAAACACTGGACGTAACAAAGTGTAAAGCCATAACTGCAAATTCGAGATATTTGAATTCGTGATTATGCACTTTTGCTATTTTAAAAATTCCACTTTATAGTCTTGAGATACTAAAATTCAAAATTTCAGTATTTCGAGATTATAAAGTGTAACTATATATATATATATATATATATATATATATATATATATATATATATATATATATATATTAAGACAAAATGAGATAAGTAACTCTATTACATCTGTAAAAGAACTGTAATACGGGGCAGAAATAATTACAAAATAACACAATTATATTCATTCAAAGTGGAGAAGTTGACCTGGTCAAAAACTCCCTATGCAAATCAGCATTTTTGGGTAATTTTGCTTTTTTTCCTCCCATGCTGTTGACCATCAGCAGTCCTTAGTACCTCTGCTGATTCATTGGGCCCATTTACCTCTGCTAGCTCCTTCCCCCAGACTCATTGTGATTAGGACTGAGGCAGACCAGGAAACTAAGGCATCCCAGCACTGTATCATACTGCTTCTGTGTGTGTTTGCTAACTTAAGCTCTACTTTTCCCTGTTTTTCACACAGTTGTTTCTTACATCCTGATGGGTGGGCATGAAATGAGGATGCACTGGTGTATCATCCCACCTACACAGCAACTCATCCAATGTCTTCCATGCTTTCTGTGAAGGACAGTTCCTGCTTCCATACCCCAGCTTCTACAAGCATTAAAACATGAGGAGCGTCCAGGCATATACCCTCCCACTCAAGGATGGGCACGGCAAATCATTTGCTGTTAGAGGCTTAGATGCCCAAACCAGTAATCAAATGTGGGTCACCTGAGAAATAGTCAGGACCTCATCCCTCCCTGCCATTGTGCTGATGGTTTGGGAATAATTAACCGAAAAACAACTTCATTGACTGGATCACTAGAAAAACAGATTTCTGTCTTCCTCCAGCTATAGTGACCTCAGAGCTGATTATAACAAAAGAAGGATGTCATCAAATGCATTTTTAAGTAGTGTTTTTAGTTCAAAAATACTTATGGCATATGTGAAGTGTTGGTAGGGATCCTTTACTGTACCTACTTAAACACAAAACTAGATGAAACTAAATAAGAAATACCTTGATGAAGGGCTGTTACAGTAGGAAGGAGTACAGTCATTACTTGTGCTGCTTTGTTAGAAGCCAGAGAGTGTTGAGAATTCAAAAGACAAATCTGTACTTCATGTTGGAAATTATTCTTCTAATAACTGAAAATGTGTACTTTTGTGAAATTTCAACACAGTGTGCAAATACTGCCTTGCAATGCAAAACTCCTAGCCATTTGACGCGTATATCCAATAATAGTAGGCATATATCCCTTAATGTACACACATAACATGGAATCTATACCACAGGCTGTGTAACTATAACAACAGGCTTGCAGACTCTCTAAATATGTATGTGCATAAACCAAGAATAACAGTGAAACGCAGACTGCCTCTGGGATATACCCTCAAACTACTGCAAGGATGATTTGTACTATATAGTGTACTTCTGTAGGTACATAAAAGGGGAACATCAACAAATATATCCATATTGAAGACTTGCATTCTTTTCCATAAAACTAGATTCATGCAGTTACCAAACTTAATGCAATTTCTCTTTGATTCCTTTTTATTCTCGGTTATAATGTATTTTTAGACACACTTAAAATTAACATCATTCAGTTGGGAAGCCATTCAAGAGTCTGACCTCAGGATGTCTTTCACACTGAGTAATGACACCATTACCATTGCTTGATCTGCTCAGTCTTTGTATCTCCGAAATAATGGCTTGTATGCAAGCATGTTTTCTCATCAATATAATAGGGTTGTGAAAGCTGGGCAATCAAGAAGAAAGATAGGAATAAAACGGATGGCTTAGAATTGTGCTGTCAGCATAAACTACTATGAATCCCATGCACTCTCATAGAATGAATACATGGGATATTTCTAAGATCCAGTCCAAGTTCACTTTGGAAGCTGAAATGTCAAGGCTGAAGCTATCCTATTTTGGACACACCATGAGAAGGAAAGCATCATATGACATATAAGACATTATGATTGGCATGGTAATTGGCCAGTGTAAGAAGGGAAGGCCTCTGATATGTTGGCTTGACTCTGTGACAGAAGACATGAACATTTGATTATCAGTAACTTACTGATAATCTGTGAAGACCAAAAACTGACTATAGAGCTACCATGAGTCATAGTTAACTCAAGCGCACCAACCAGCAACAACAACAAGCAACATGAAAGCTCTTCTTGCTCACAATTTTTGTATCTCTTACTTTAGCTGACTTAGCCTTCCACTTGTAAAATCTTTTGCTAACCCCTGGCTATTTATTGGCTGCATTCATTGTAAGAAATACATGTTTCTATTACTGTGGCACACAATTTCACAAAAATAATGTCAGGAGTGTGAAATACTGACTGTAACAAACAAAAAGTAAAGAAAATATTTTTTTTGCAGGAAAAATCTCTCTAGCACAACAGCTACATGCTTCCCAGATATATTAACTCCATGGTTACTTAAACTTGGAGATATGGCAATAACTACTTCAAATATCATGCAGTCTTGAAATGTGCAAGTCAAACTCTTTAAGAAATTGGGAGTCAGCTAATAAATTCACTAAACTCTGTTCTATAGATTGAATCAATAGAACTCGTATCCATATTGTATATGTATGCATATATATATATATATATATATATATATATATATATATATATATATATATAGATATAAATTTGTTTTTCCAATTTCTTGTACAAGCAATCCTTTTTTAAAGCTAACACTTAGACATCTGCTACAAAATGACAATCTTTTGCCAGTATTGGCTATTCACACTTTTCCAGTTAAATGCATTTTATTATTTAGTATTCACTAATTTTAAGCAGGGTGACACACATTTCTCACACTCCATTATTAAAAAGGGTTTTGGAGGCTCACAGTAAACCTAAATGAGACCAAATTCAGTTCCCTCTCTGAAATGACTTGAGAGACTATCTTCTTTGGCATTAGCTGTTCTGTGCAGTGCTCAGTCTGGAAGTTGTATGTGTAAAATGATGCACTTCATCAGTACAGCTATGCAATTTTTACCTTTGGGGTGAGAGAAATGAAAAAGTTATATTCTGTTTATATTCAAATAATTCAATGATCACTCTAACCTGTTAAAGATTCATAGGAGACTAATGCATTATTTTTCAATAATAGTTTCCCTCTACTACTGCAATGGTGGTGCTGCGGTAGCATTGTCGCCTCACAGTAAGACGCTGTCCGGTTCGATTCTCAGCTAGAGCGTCTTCTGCTTGGAGACATGTGTGAATGGGCATACCTTCATTGAAGGTTGTGCTTCAGAGCTGGCAACTCGGTACATAAAAATCTACTGCCAATCATTAGTGGACCAGAGTTCCGCTGTGGTGACCCCTAACTGGAAAAAGCCGAAAGACACAACAAAGAGTTTCCCTCTACTAAAACAAGCAGCAAATGTACTCCTTTAATTTCATACGTAAGTTAGAATCTCCTAGGATCAGCATCTGAAGCACTTTTTTGTGCAGTAGAAAGTCTTTTGCCGACAGTACTAGCAAGCACATAGTTACTACATGGTGCTTTCTTGGGTCTAGAACAGGCCAGAAATGTGACATGCCATGGTGTTATAATTACCTATAGATTATCTGCAGTCTTTCAGTAATACCCTAAAAAACTGAAGAGAGCTTCAGATCCATTTTTGGGAATTGGACTGTGGACTGTGCACTGTGCTGTGTCTGCCTTCAGTCTTCATCTGATTTTGTCAGACTATTCCTCTGTTATGAGGCCCATAGGCCACCTCTTTCAAAGCAGTTTGACACCATCCTGACCGAGCAGTAGGCCCTGCTCCATGTAGTTTGACAAGTACTTCCTTAAGGTGGAACAAGTACAAGTATTTCCTTAAGGTGGAACAAGTACAAGTACTTCCTTAAGGTGGAACAGGTGCTCTTTAGCTATAGTTAGTGCTAGCAATGTAATCCAAGTAGTCCATTGCATAACATTCAACCCCAGGAAACAGCTAAAGCAACACCCATGAAAGGTGTCAGGAAACATTATTTATTTCAGTGAATATGACTTAAAACTCAACCTGGCCCGTTTTATTTTATTTATTTATTTTTATTTCTTAACCTGGAGAAGGTGTTGGACAAAATGTTTTTTTTCAGTCACAACCCAGGCCTCTTAGGCAAAAGTACAGGCATGACAACAGAGTTAAACAGATATCCCTTCCTTGTTTAAAATTGTACATTTTAGTTATTGATATAAGAGCAGTAAGACTAAAATAGCAGTTTACATACGAGATAAGAGCAGAGGACAGATAATATTAACATAATGTACTGGGTAAGTTAAGCATAATCAGTAATGCTTAGGACCTGTATGCATTATATACATGATATGCATAGCTTAAGTGATATATATTATATACATGATATGCAGAGCTTAAGTGACATATATTATATACATGATATGCAGAGCTTAAGTGATACATATTGTATACATGATATGAAATATTTGTTACACTTCATTCAGTAGTTCCACTGAAGTATGGTATTACACTCTGTTTAGTGCATGTGTTATAGTTACATTTCTGGAAAGATGCTGTTTAATGCATGTGTTGTAGTTACATTTCTGGAAAGACACTGTTTAGTGCATGTTTACAGTTACATTTCTGGAAAGACACTGTTTAGTGCATGTGTTAAAGTTACATTTCTGGAACAAAACTGTTTAGTGCATGTGTTACAATCACTTTTCTGGAAGGACACTCCAATTAGCACATGTGTTGTAGCTACATTTCTGGAAGGACACTTTGTTTAGTGCATATGTTACAGTTACATTTCTGGAAAGATGCTCTATTTAGTGCATGTGTTACAGTTACATTTCTGGAAAGACACTCTTTAGTGTATGTGCTACAGTTACATTTCTGGATAGACACAGTTTAGTGCATGTGTTGCAGTTGCATTTCTGGAAAAAAATGCTCTGTTTAGTGCATGTGTTATACAGTTACATTTCTGGAAAGACACTCTTTAGTGCATGTGCTACAGTTACATTTCTGGAAAGACATTGTTTAGTACATGTTTACAGTTATATTTCTGGAAAGACACTGTTTAATGCATGTGTTACAGTTACATTTCTGGAAAGACACTGTTTAGTGCATGTGTTAAAGTTACATTTCTGGAACAAAACTGTTTAGTGCATGTGTTACAATTACTTTTCTGGAAGGGCACTCAGTTTAGTACATGTGTTGTAGCTACATTTCTGGAAGGACACTTTGTTTAGTGCATGTGTTACAGTTACATTTCTGGAATGAAATTCTATTTAGTGCATGTGGTACAGTTACGTCTATGGAAAGGTGTTTGCATAGTCTATGCATTGTTTTACTGCTATTATAACTAAGGGAGGAGAGCTGCAGGGCCATAGCTGGCTAATGTAGCACCAAGTCTCAGCCCCTCAAAACTGTGCCTACAGTACAGTAGCCAATCCAAGCACATGCCCCAGTTCTTAAAGAGAAGGGGAAAAAAAGGTCTACAGCTCACTGTAGAAAGCTGATTGGCTGATTGACTTCCTATAGTACAGCCAATCCCTACATTCCAGTTCTCAAGGAGAGAAAACAATCTTTGGCTTACTTTAGAAAGCTGATTGTCTTTCTACTGTACAACCAGCCAATCTGCACCTCTAGAAAATCCACATCCCCCTCGCTTACAGGAAAACAGCCAAAAAAAATATTCAACTTACTGTGCGATTGGCTACCAACAGTACAGCAGCCAATCCATGGACTCCAACTCTTAAAATAAAAAAGAAAAGGACTTTGAGCTCTTGATCACACCTCCTAACACTTGCCTAAGGCAATTTCCCCCTTTACCCCATTCTTGTTAAGGTACTGGACATCTACTTTCTAGCACTGGCTGTTATCCAGACTTGCCATTTTCTTTGCTTGCTTTATTTGTTCTCTGCTGGACAAATGTTGTGCCTTTTCCAAATTATTCTACAGCTTACTATCTGTGGTAGTAGATGAAGGCCTGATTTCCAGAATATTCTGACTCTGCGATACTCTCTGTAAACAAAGTCTAGGAGACTTATTTCATTTAGGCACAAGAATGGCAGGTGAGGCTAAGACACTGTAAAATCTATCAATTGCCACCTAAATCATAATGTTTTCCTAGCACTTGATATATTTTATGCAAGCCTCTGACATCTGGTATGTACTTCACCTTAAGAACCTCTCTTACTGTGTTTCTGTAGAATCTGTTTTTTTTAACCCACTTAGTCTAGGTTTATTAACAACAGTAAAATAAATCATTTCCCTCTATTCTGATTTAATCAGGGACAGCTTAAATTACAATTGAACTTTCAGCACATGGATGTTGTGATACATTTAATTTGTCCTCGGGAATTGTTAAATATTGTTTTTCCTGGATACAAGAATGTTTCTAGAATACACAAACATCACATGCAGTCACTTATGTTGTAGACACAGGCTGACCCACACATGTGAATCACACATGCAGACTATGTGGAACAAACTGTGACACAGTGGTCAGCAAGTGCTGTACTTAGCTATGTGCAGGCAGCAAATAAGAAGGGACTGGGCAATGGGATACCAGCACCAGTAGCAGAAAGCAAACATGTAACAGAAGGCAGCATATTCAGGGGCAAAATAATATAAATGCCCTTTATTATGACCCTTAACTGTTACTTTTCATGTACTGGATAAGTCACCCTCTTTGCTTACAGCCCCGATGTACATGTAAGTAATGGCGTTTACTGTGTAGGTGGGGCTACAGATTTGCATTGCAGGGAATATGACAACCACAACCTGTCTTCTACTACACATCAGTGGATAGTTTGGAAGCAGACCTGTACTGTGTGGGTCAGCATGCAACAACAGTGTTGTTTTTTATTTTTCTAGATATTTATTAATGTTGATGAATGCAGCAGAAATAAGCAACATGCATCCCCCATACACACACACACACACACACACACACACACACACACACACACACACACACACACACACACACACACACACATGCATGTTCCAATGTGTATACATCTGTATGCATGTGTGCATGTATGTCTCTGTGTATATGTGTGAGAGAGAGAGAACATGACAATGCATCACCTATATAGCACATTGTTTATGTATAGTTTTGATGGAGATATACATAGCAGTGGACTGGATTCCATTATGTGTTCTGTGGCCTTATGGCATTAGACTGTGCATGGATTGTTACCTATATTAGTCAGAACACAGCACATAATGCTGTGTGTATAGATTGTTCTACATCCACTAAACACAGCAGCATTGCATGATACAGGTGTGCATTGCATATTCCCTGTACCACAGTTCTGCCAATGGGTAATTATTAAAACTTTTTTTTCTCTTTGCTCAGTGTGTCACAAGAAGTACAATTTGCATACTGAATTAATGAAGGAATTTGGTCTGTTGCTGTCTCACATTGGTACAAGCCAATTGGAATCACTGTGAGGGGGTATAAGGTTTAGCTGCTGTAGGGGGATTGTGTGACCCATAGACATACTAGAATGGGCTCCAATTTGGCATATTTAAGTAATACATATTTTAAGACAGCCCCATGTATGATTGTTGATGGTTATGCTTAGAAGTGTTTTTCTGAGCACAATTTACCAATTTGCAGGGACACATGGGGCCTTTGTGACTGTTTAATACTACACAGAAACAGAAATGTGCAAAATGGATCAACACAGGGAAAATATTTTGCCTTCCTTGTGTCATGTAACATTCTGAATGTACTGAAGGATTAGTATGATGGTTTGTTCCTGTCAATTGCTTCTTACTTTCTATAATTTATTCTTGTGAACTGTATCACATAGTCTCATTTTCTTGACAATATACAGTTAACTACTATTGCTGCAGTCCAGATGCAGAACAAGGCTGCTGTCATCATTTGCAAATACTTATTATATTTAATAATTTACTCAGCTATGAAACTGCACACATAATTCCAATCAAGACTAGCATGGTGACTGCCTTACCATATGGGATCTGGGCATTCCCATGGCTAAAGCTGATACACATTCGCTTGACATTCCAAATATTATATATTCAGATGAAGGAGAAAGCTAGAGTAGCAAAAAAAAACCCTGCAGTCTTATGATGTATTTGGATAACAGGATCCTAAATGGATCAACTCCGCTGGAAGTTTGGGGAGAGTGACAAAATGTGTGGGCTACAAAAACCTAGGGTGAAACATCAGAAGGTAGTCTTTCATGGAGATGAATAGTCATTTCACTTACAGCCAATCATGAAGTGTGTTTATATTTTTTAATCTTACTTAGCTGAGAAATATGCACAAGATTTTTTGCATATCTGCAAAACAAACAGCGGAACTACTGCATTAAAAGACCTAAATTTTGCTTGTGACACAAATAGGACATATTAGAAATACAGATATATTTCTTAGAGAATTATCATTCTCTGAAACAGGCTGCCTGTCTTCAAAATATAATTGGTGATGGTCACGTGGACTTCCATGTGAAGCAGAGTTCCTCCCTTACCTTATTTAGGCTCAGTTTGGACCAATGGATGGGTAATTGGAAATTCACCCTCGTCTGCTGCATGTGTCAATGATGGATAAAGGCAGTCAGTAAATCACCACCATATAAATCAAATTTGTGGTCACATTTGGATTGCACAGCTAAGCTTAAAATGGCCCTAGTGGTAGTTAGACTAGTAAATACCTATGATCCTTGGAACCTATGTGGCAGTCTAATCCTGGTTTACTTTTTAAAAACACTTGAGTTAAAATGTCTTTAACAAGCATTAACACAAGTTACATTAAATACTCAAAAACATGTGAAGTTATACTATATTATTTTTGGGATGTTTGTAAGGACATCTTATCTTTGTTACAAAAATGGGAAATATAAGTTTGTTTTCTGACTAACATATCTAAACAAAGTACAAGCACATCCAAAGCTACATTTGCATAGCGTAATACCACCATGATGATAGCACTGGGGTCTATATTAGAACACCGAACATTCAAAATGACAAGTGTTCTAATATCAAACCCTAGCAATGGAAAAAAAAAACATTGAACATTCGGAACAGAGAATTTTTTCCTAGGGAAAAAATTTGCTCTTCCAAAACACATACACACAACACAAGCACACCAAACAAACAGCAATCCACACACATGCACCTAAACTCTAACACCTAACCCTACACTAAACTATACAAACACTACTAACTATCCACTTACCTTAACCCAAACCCTAACCCTAAGGTCCGTCACTATTGCACAGTCACCTCACTCACGCCCTAACCCTAACTCACCTAACCCATCCTAACCCACATGTCCACACAATCGCACACTTACCTGACCCGCACCCTATCCCTAACTCACCTAACCCACCCTAACCCACACGTCCACACAATCGCACACTTACCTGAACCCGACCCATAACTTTCCATCAGAGCGCTGAAAATACTGAAGCAACAGAAAAGGACAACTGAATTCTTTCCCTAGGAAAGAATTCGGTTTCCTGTTACTTCGAAATTTTCAGCATTCGCTGAAAATGGGTCTATATTAGAACATTCAATATTTCAAATGTTCGGTGTTCTAATATAGACATTAACATTGCAAAAGGGTTTTGAAGAAATGCATTTTTGTTGCACCAACAAGCATTAAATGGCAAATGCATAAAAAGAGCTACAGAGACAAAGGTAACTAGGTCTTCTTTTGAGGTGCATTATGGTCAAAGACTCTACTTGAGTAAATACTTGGTTTGCAAACTGTCAAAATAAACACTAAAGGCATTAATCCGTTTTATTACTGAAGCCCTAACCTTTACAAATGCTCTCCTAGAATCTTTGCATTTTAAAGATATGAAACCAAACATTTAAAAGCTAGTTCATTCTCCAGCAGAGGTTGAGGAGGGGATTTTAGAATTCTGTCTAGTCTAATTTCTTCATTTTTCTATATCTTCATATAAATTCAGAATTTACTGTGTAATCTACATTTTTGGAAAATGCTACTTTTCTTTTTAACTCATACTAAAGGGAAAGCACATCATGAATTATATATAACTTACAGTAACATTTTAAAATTTACTAGAAGAAATACAATCCCAAATGTCTTTTGCTACCATAACTTTTATAGTTTATAGAAAGCCTGTTTTACATACTGAACACCCTTTACACAAACATATTGCTCAGTGTTGCATTCCATCCCATTCCATTCTATTCTATGTAATTATGCAAATTATTCTTGAATAGCAGATTAGGTAGTCAATCATAACAATTTATTTTGTCACCTCTTGCAGATGATCGGTGTATTGGTGTAAATTCATAACACTGAAGGCTCAACATTCAGTAAGGTTTTTCTTTTTCAATGCCATTCCTGCTGTCTCCATGGATGCACCCCACTCCCAGGGCCATCCGTAAAAATATGGATCTTGGGATTCAAAGAAAGTTGTATTTAAATTGTTGTCCTGCAGTGTATTGTATCAGGGAGTACACACTACACATACATAATATGGACTAATTCCAGATATGTTCATTTGAGCAGGACAGTTTACATCATAAACTATTTCTTTATTCCTTTCTTTCTTATTTTTTTATTTTGTTCCTTAGTTAATCTATTTATTTATTTGTTTTTGTTGATTATGAAATTCCAGCTTTGTATAATCCCTTTCCATAGGGTGCCTTCAGACGAAACTTTTACTAGGAAATAATTTAACATTTCATTATTTACACAATTTACAGACAGATAATTTCAAACAACAGGCAGCTAGTCAGTCATGTTGAATGCATATTGAATGTAGCCTATGCAACAATATTCTGACTGATATTTAGTGTGTGCATTTACATTAAATGAACTGAGGTTGGGAGAATGAACAGTGTAGCCAGTCCCGCATTGCTATATCCCTGACTAAGTAATGTATTTTGCGTTAGTCTGTGTCACTGCTCTTATCACTTTTCCAGTGAGTTTTCTTTTAATAAACAATTGCTGCTTCTTATGAGTCTTCCTATAACTTACAGGCTGATTAACTTAGTTGGACATTTAGATAAGTCAGAGTACTGTTTTTTTTTTTGGGGGGGGGTGTTGGGCAAGGCCAAATTGCAATAATCTCAGCAGTAAATCTATGCTATTAGTTACAATTAGTTTAACACAACTGCTGGGCATATATTAACCTGTGGACATCAGGCAAAATCTCTACAAATAAATACTCACAGATAAACTGCTTGTTTTCTAATATGTAAAGTACAGCATGTGCCAGTGCTTGTAGTCAAAAGACAGGCTGCCTGAAGATCTGAATACCTGCCCAGGATGACCAATAAACAAGTTAGGAATAGCACAAAAATTAACTTCTTTCCTACTTCTTTGGAAGCAGTCTGATGCCCAGTCACCAGCAGATTTCCCACTCAGGATAATGCATATTTGTGCAATACAATGGCATGCAAGTTCAAACAGGAGAGCTATCTATCAGACTGGGATGGAGATTCACACAGAGTTCATAGGTTCATAGGTAGGTACTAGGCTATTGGCCCTAGGGCCTATATAAGTCTAGCCAAACGGTACCCTGGCTTTCGCCACCCAAGAAAATTATTTTCCTGTGCCTCTGTCGAGCAGAGCCACAGAAGTGATCCCTGGGGTGAATTTCCTATCTCCCATCCAATCATCAAGATTTTTCTTGAAGAGTGCTAATGAGGAGCTTTGTTTGCTATAGATAGGTGGTTTGTTCCAGAGTATGGGAAGTCTCTGGGACAGGAATCTATCCCTCCAGCATGTTCTGTTTATTGTAGTGACAAGGTTTAGGTCCCTAGAGCATGTAGCTCAGAGGGATTGGGATTTCTTAAAGTGGAGCATGTCCAACAGCTCTGGGTTTGACATAGCTTTGTATGTTAGGCATAGATCATCTCTGAGTAGGCAATATGCGATGGAGTAAAGCTGGAGTTTTTTGAGATGGTCTGCATAGGGAATTTGTTTGAGGCCAGTAATCCTCTTTGTAAGGTATTTCTGTGGCCTTTCCAGTTGTTGTAGATGTCTTGTGCGGTACATACCAAAAGGGGCGTTGTACTCTATGAGTCTAATGAGTGACGAGTAGAGTGGAACAATGACCTCTTTTTTTCTGTATGAGAAACCTTTTGTGATGAGGTGTGCCACGTAGAAGGGTTTCCTGACTACTGTGGCAATGTGATTATCAAAGGAGCGACTACTGTCCACCTGTGTCCCAAGGTTTCTTATCACAGTTTCAGTGCTAAGTAGACTACTGCCTATGTGGTAGTTCATGAGTACAGAGTTTTTATCAAAAGGGATGACAATGCACTTTTTGGTATTGAGCTTGAGGCCATGGCTTTGACACCAGGCATCTGTCTCAGTGAGGCCCTTTTGTAGGATGTCCACATCATTTTGTTTGTTTGATTATGGCTCCTAGTTTGCAGTCATCTGTGAACTTCATTAGCCAAAGACCTTCTGTGTTAGCCTGTATGTCAGAGAAGTAGATACCAAACAGGAGAGGACCCAGGACTGAACCCTGTGGTACTCCACTTGTCACTGGTTGGATTTGGAGTCTCCTGTTTTCACAGTGTGGGTTCTGTCAGTGAGCCAGTTGGCCTAGTTTAGTGAGTTTATCTATAATTCCAGAGTGGGGGATGGTGTCGAAAGCCTTGGCGCAATCTAGATAGGCTGTGTGAACCATCTTACCCTCATCTACAGCATTGGTGACCACTTCAAAGAAGTCTATCAGGTTTAGGAGACATGATCTTCCTTTTACAAACCTCAAATGGGTAGGGTCCAGAGTTTGGAGATTACCAATGTCATTGTTTATAAGTTCCATGATGATACGTTCCATAGCCTTGAAGACCAAGCTCATCAGGCTAATGGGGCGGTAGTTCCTGGGGTCCATGGTGGCTCCCATTTTGTGGAGTGGGATAACCATCGCTGTGCGCCATTCAATGGGCACAAAGGCTGAGGTGAGGCTATGATTGAACATGGTACTTAGGTGGGGTGCCAGTTCTTTCTGTAGTTTGTGTAGAATGCAGCCTGGGATGTTGTCAGGTCCCATGGATGCTGTGTTCTTGGCTTTGGAGAGTGTGTTTTTTATCTGTGCAGCCATGATTACAGGAACTTTGCATTCTTCTGGTAAAGAGATGGGCCCTTTAGGGGATGAGAGGAGGGTAAAGTTAGCACTGAACCTATCTGCCAGGATGTTGGCAATATCAGTTGGTTCTGTACATTTAGTGCCATTGTGCTGTAACTCAGAGCAGATCTGAGTGTTGCCATTGAGATTCTTGACATAGCTATAGAATGCTTTGTAGTTGTCTTTAGAATCAGTGGTGCTTTTGTTTTCATAGCTAGCTTTGGAGGATTTTATGAGGGATCACAGCTTCTTACTGAGGCTGACCAGGGACTTCCTCCAGTCATGGGATTTTACTCTTTTTTTGCAACAGTTTCTTTCTTCTGTTGTAGAGTTTGTTTATGGCAGGGGACCACCAGATTGGCTTCCTTTTTTTGGAGGATAGCATCTTGGTTCTGTTAGGGATTGCACAATCCATGCACTCGTGCAAGTGCTTATAAAGTGTATTTGTGTAGGATTCAGCATTCGTACCTCTATTGTCCGTCAGCATGGGTGTTGTGAAGTTTGCCACTTCTGTCTTAAGAAGCGTGAAGTTGGCTTTGGAGAAATGTTTTTCAGTGGTTTCCCTAACGGGGGGTGGGAGGTGAGATGTGCATGTCTAGGGTGATTAGCTTGTGGTCGGATCTGACCAATGAGGAACACTGGTTACCCATGTTGGTAATGACCAGATCTAGGATATTGCTGCCCCTGGTGGGGGTGTGGATCAGTTGATCCAAGGTGATGGAATTTATGAATTCCAGAAAATGTTGAGCACAACAGTTGGTACATGAGTAGTTTTCCCAGTTAATGGTGTGGTAGTTTAAATCACCCATTATTAGGGTGTTAGGTTGTACCCTAATATTTTCCAGTGTATCAAGAAATGAGGAGTGGGAATTCTGGGGCATGGTGTGGGATCTGTAGCAAGCTACAATTTGGATTGTGGTCTTGCCCAGAGTTAGTTGCACTTGGATAATCTCGGATGCATTATGCTGAGCAACTAGCTTGGTGGTGTGGATATCCGTAATGAATAAAGACACACCTATGCCTTTAGTGTTTCGGTCTAGGTTAGGTGGGTGAAAGGTGTGGTATGAATTATAGCCTGGTAATGCAGGGGTGCTCTCTGGAGCCTTGAACCAGGTCTCTGTCACTGCACAGATGTTGATGTTCTCCATTTTAAGGAGTGCCTCGAGTGAGTGCATTTTGAGGTTTAGTCTTTTACCATTGAGTAGCATTACCCTCAGATTTTGCTTGCTTGTACCTGTTATGGTGGTGAATTTGTCATTTGAACCTTGCCTAAAAAGGCACTATAGGGGTGACAAGAGCCTTAGCCAGTATCCGGAATCCCAAGGGCGACAGGTGCAGGCCATCTCTGGAAAAAAGCACTGTGGTTTGTCAATCATGTCATCCCAGGCAGACAGATACTGGATCCCCTTAGAATGACACCAGAAGCTTAGCCAATTGTTGAAGTCAATCTTTGGTCCTTGTACTGTGGTATCATTCTGTGTGATGGCAGGATGCTACTCAGGGCTAGGGTCATACCTGCCTGGGCTACAAGATCGGACAGCTCCTCCATGTCTCTTTTCATGTATTCCAGGGAGGTACATCTCAGGTCATTCACACCAACATGGACAAAGACAGAGGGCAGGATTCATGAAGCCTCCGTGTAAGAGTTATAACTCTTACACGGAGGCTGCAGTTAAACGGAGTGATGTCAGCATGCTCTGCATATTCATGAGAGCATGCTGAATCACACCTAAGTCTAACACGGTCCGTGTAAGACATGTGGGGGCGTGTCCGTAGGCTGAGCCCTGCAAGCGGACACGCCCCCAGAAGTGTAAAAGTGCCCAAAGTAGACACCCACAACAGAGTCCACAGAAATGTGAATAAACACAACACAACACATGCCCCTACAGACTATGAAACATAAAAGAAATATAAATGAACATGTCATATTTTTTTTAAATTGTAAAAATGTTTAACCATGAGTGCGCTCGTTTGCACGGGCGTGCCCGTAGCGCAGCTACAGTTAGCAGTCAATGGGAAAGCATATAAGAACTAAATATGCAAAATAAGCCAGGAAGCAATAGCGTAGCGGTGGAGATGTTGGCTGCAGAGCAGGCATTCATGGTTCGAGCCCCCACAACACCATTTTTTTTTGCAAAATAAGCAGGAAACAAGTCCCTGACAAATATGTACACATAAAACCGCAATATATGTAAATTGTAATGAAATAGCCCATTTATATTGAAGAAATGTGAGGTAACAAAAGACTAAAAATGCCAGATGTGCCCATAGCTGAGCTACAGTTTAACAGGGTGAGTGCATGTGCCCGTAGATGAGCAGTGGTTTAACTGGTGCAAAATGAGTGCCCGTAGCTGAGCATAGGTTTAACACGCTAAATATATGTGCCCCTAACTGAGCTGAGCGGAATATGCGTGCTGATAGCCAAATGAGGCTTAAAGCAGCGTACCCCGTTTGCGTGGAGCTGCGCACCGCGCAAACAAGCTAACCGATGGGCAACGTTGAGCAAGCCGTATCAAACTGCCTTTACACAGACACACCCCTCAGCATGTCTAGACAGTCATGAAAAATAAAAAGCAGTGGCCAGGTTTGAACCCAGGATACTATACACCATTGTCAAGGTACAGAACCACTAAGCCATGACAGCAGTACATAGAAATGCAATAATAGTGAATATATAGGAATGAATACAAACTAGAGCATGACAATGCAGGTTTACTGAAGTTGATACAATTCCAAAATGGCCAATCACAGATATGTGCGGGAAAAACGGACTATATAAGCCCCATAGGCGGGAATACACAGCATAAACGATTGTAGAACAGACCTGCAGGCAGAATGTCAGGTGTAGGAGAGGGTAGTCGCTTTCGAGCGCAGAGGTGGGGTGTTGAGGAGTCCAGGTACATGGCCTGGCTCCTAGTCCACAATCATGAGGCCCAACTCATGCAGGGCCAGGTCCTCTGGGGAGCGTACAGGGCTGAGGCGTGGGACCGGTTGGCTCATGAACTCACCAGTGCCACAGGGATTCCAAGGACAGGTGAGCAGGTCCGTCACCACCATGCGGACCTGAAGAGACGCAAGCAGGACCAACTGAACCTTTGGATCCAGGAGGCCCGGCAATCACCCAACGCCCCACCACTAAGTAAGTAACAATTAATTATGTATGTAAAAAGTTAAACTAGCTGAAATTATGGTGATGTGTATTCCAATATTACTTCATTTATATTACAGCTGCAGGTGTCCATTCTGCGAACTGCAGAGCCTATGGCGATAGGCTGGTGCGGTTGCGCCACCAGGCAGGTCAGTAATCCACTACCACTAACTGTAAAGAAATATAAAAGTATGACAGTCAGCAAAAGAGTGCAGTGTAGCCAGTAAGGAATAGAATCTGCAAGTAACAGTGTGAAAGTGTATGCAAGTATTGCTTGATTACAAGAGTTCCCAGCCTGTAAGTGTAAACTAAACATGAAACTGTCCAACATATATTCAGAAATAAAATGCCCTGCCTGTAAGAAAATAGTACACAACCTGCAGCAGGATGTAAAGTATAGCCGCAGAAGATGATGAAATCACATGTGTGGAATATATCCCTGTGGAAATACTGAAACATGACAGAAGTGAGACTGCTGGAAAGTATTGTAATAACTACTGTTAAAACATGTCAATAAAGCCTAGAAGTACCATCCTGAATAGTAACATGAAAGCAAGTGAGAGAGTGTGAGAGAGTGTCATGAATCCAGCAATACAGTAGTAATAACCCCTGAATAAAGTATGCTGCAGTCAAGACAGAATTAAATGCATGTGAGACTCAGAACCAAACAGCAAAATCTGTTCAAAGTGTTGCTGCATGTGGAATGTGTATCCCAAAATCTGGATATGTTGCTCCCAGTCTGAAATACGCAGATAGGATGATTGTCTGATATACCAAACATCCACACTTGTCTACAGGTATATAAAGCAAAAGGAGCAGGATGATGTATCTGAACAAAGCTTGATATGAATGTGTATGAAGAACACTAAAATGTATATTGATGTTGCAGTAACAGTCCTATCAGCAAGGTGAAGTAGTTAACATATAGGACACTGTAGTTAGAACAGTAGTGTGTATATAACTGTAGCTATTAGAAATGTACAGCATATGTATTGGTATTACCTTATTTACCCCACCCTATAACCACCTATAACCCATTCCACGTGAAAATGGTATGTGCAATCACAATTAACACCCCTGGACGTTTGTCCTGTTGGGTTATATATATTTGCATGTCTGTTGATACATCTGCCCTGTTCATACATCCACACCTGATGGCCTGTTGCCATCAATTAACCCTGCATGTTGTTGGACTGTGTATTTCTGTTCAAATTATGCATGTGTTATGCACGCTGTTCAATGGTGTGAATATCTGGGTGTTTGGTTAATGGGAATACTAATGCATGCTGTTACAACTAACTGTGAATGGTATTATATGTCACTAACCCAAACTGTCATGACATAATGCAAAACATAGAACGACAGGGAAGGCGGGTTCCAGCGGACCCACCTCTCCCACCTCAGCTGGCGAGTGCACCTGGCACTAGTGCCGAGTCCGACCCTCCTCCAGTGGCCCTGTGCCACCTGTGGGTGGAAGCGCTGCAGGGGATGGGGCTCGCCCCCCCCTCTGCAAGTGTGGCTGGAGGAGATCCACCTCTCACCCTCCGTAGCGTCCAGACTGTGGTGCGTAGGGAGATTCGGGACTCTGTCCTTGAGCCCCTATGCCAGCTCGAGGCACGGGTGGCGCAACTAATGGGCATGCCCGTTGCCCTGCCTACACAGCCCCCAGCACAGCCCCGTCCTGGGCAGTGAAGGAACAGTGGCAACTGCCTATGGGTGGGGATATCAGTTCCACTGTTGCCATCTGTGGGCTCATGGGCTCTGGACATCCCAACCTCCGTCCCCGTCAATTGTGTAACCCCCCCACACGTGTCATACACTGCCCCTGTATGCGTCTTGTTTGTCTTGTCTGTTTACCTACCCAGCCTACCTCCCCAGCTGAACCGACTTCCTTCACCTGACATACCACTCTTACCTGAAAAAAAAAAAAAGGGCACTCTGTACCCACAAAAAAATTACACCCCATACATAGCTGCCCATTCTGCACACATGTCCACTGGACATGGAACCTATCAATTACAATTGGCTGTACAACAAGTATTATTGTTGTCCTGACACCTCTCCCAGGGGTGGAAGGTTTCAAATGTCACACCAAATTACATACATATGCACAGCTGTTGCTGCAGAAGAAATGGGCAGCTATGGGCCTTACCTACATCCCTCCTGCACATCCCAAGCTTGTTTCCCTACTGTCTTACCCTCTTTGTGACCCCTTTTCACCACTTTCCTGTCTCCCCATTTTCTTTTCTTTCAAAGAAAATAGCGCTGGTGTCGCCAGAGTAAGCACTGTTAGCGGTTGTAACCAGGTGTGCGGAGCTAACCGCCAGTGCATGCATGAGCTCAGCAAACCAGCGCTAGCCCAGTTACAACTGCTTAAAAGTGCCTTAGTCACTGTGATTGACAGGTCCTGTACTCAGTTCAAAAGAAAAATAAACTCCCACTGTCAGTCCCGAACCCAGGAAACACTAGTCTGTACAGCCTACCACTAAGCCATGACTCTTATACAAACACATTGTGCTAAAATAAATATAACATGTAAAAGTAGGGATGAATGTAAAGGGAATATAGGATGTGTAGTACACAAAGCATGCCATTTAAAATAAATGTCACAAACAATGGATATCCATAACAGTAGTGTGTGAAAAGAAACAGCCATGCTAGTTGGCAGAGTGTAGATAATAAGGTCAGTTAAAGTACATAGATATATGTATGCATATGTACATATATATATATATATATATATATATATATATATATATATATATATATATATATATATGCATATATATATATATATATATATATATATATATATATATATATATATATATATATATAAATAAATATATCTAGATATACTTGTAGGAGTCAATGTGCATACACACTTGCTACAGGGAACATGAAAGAGGAATGGAGAACTGTGAATATACAACACAGCCTGAAGCATGAGAGAGATACTAACCTTTACAGTCACAGAACACTGTCCACAGCATACCAGCATAGTCCCCCCACACAATCTGAAAGGGCAACGCCTATCACACATACCCTTTTATAGCACTGACCTGAAATCACAGTGAGAACTGCAATCAGTACACAACTGGCTGTATGCAATTAGCAAATGCTGGCCTTCAATTGGTGCAGAGGCCATCACATGGACCTATGCAAATACCTACAAAAGCATCCAGTGCTAACACTCCCCACATGCAAGAAATTAATTGCATTGTCTGTAAGCAGACAGAGAGAGGCCGAAGAGAGAGAGAGAGAGAGAGAGAGCACCAAAATAAAAAAACACACTGTGACTCTCCCTACCCTGAAGCTATCAGCAGTGACAGTAATAGCAGCAGCAAGCAGAAGCTGTGGAACGCAACCAGCTGCGACATACAGAGGTAATGCAAAGTAGCAGGTTAACAGTGTGCATACTGTGAACCCTCCAAATGTGTCATAGGTCTGTATCCATAGGTATGTCCATGTGATATGTTGTGTGTATGTAGTTCCAACAAAAGGGGATGACCACACATCACATGTCAAGCGGTCATAGGCCAGGATCCTGGTAGCATGTGTCTGTGCGTTGGCCTAGCAATGGCTGTAGTGACTGCTTTGAAATGTCAGCCAGGCCCCAAGCCAGGATCAGCCCATCCCAAAGGCACACTGGCTGGGAACAAGTGTCTGCAGGTACCTGATGTCACTGCACATGCATCCCATACTGCAGTACCCCATAGCATAGCAGACCGGGCCCATTATGCATATGATGTGGTAATTCCCAGGGTCAGTCGAGGTATCCCCTTAGTGTTGTGGGAGCACTGCTGCTGTATGCCACTGTCCAGGTACATATCCTGTAGCACGGCCAAGATAAACCATCAGTGTTACATGCGGTGGTATGTCCCCTCAGAGTGCTGGTAGCACACATCCAGGGGGACCACGAGGTCACAGTGATGCTGTGTGTTCTCCTCTGGTGAGGGCGGCCCTCACCTGGACATGTGCGATGATAGGGGGGTTACACCCAGCTGTGATCAATATCCGAAAGGTGAGGGAGAGGGAGGGGGGATATGTGCACCGAACATGTCTGTAGGAATGTTGCCAATATGCGTGTGTGTGGTGAATGTTAAGTAGGTGTGGACTAACACAGAGCATATCCGAGGCATGTGGTCCGTATGTGTAACATAACTGAAGAAGGCCTTGTGGTCATCCACAGTGTTTGTGTCTATTACCCTCCCAGAGTAGGCTGTGGCTGTTGTTATGACGGACTGTAGCGTAGTACCAGTGTTGACCACAGATGCCTACCCTTAATGTGAATGTGCTCTGTCCTGCAGTAGCCCCCTGCTATTGTTATACAATCTGCCTCTGTCTGGGGTCCACTGGACAGGATGCCTAACCGTTGTGCATAGGGTCTGGGTTAGACATGTGTGTGCAAGTGTCATGCAATCTGCAGCATGTCTGTGGTAAGCATTTGCAAAGGGGTCAGCAGTGTGGCCTGTGGCTTCCACTGGCCCAGTGTGCTGCATGGATACCATCCCAGTCCCAGCAAGGGAATAACTGTCTAACCACATACATATCAATGTAGTCTACTGTACTGGTGGTGGTGGTGGGATATGTATATCCAGGCCATGTAACGTCTGTCCACAGCAGAGTAGTGGACGGTGTCCCACATACAGTACCTTGGCATGGACCCCCAGAGTGAGGTTGTGCATAGCACCTGTCAGTGTGTGCTGACCGATGGGGCATGCTACTACGTAGTGTGGAATGTGGCAGGTATTGCTGCACAGGTATTGGCTGAGCACTGATATCTGGCCATGTACCTGTGTATCCACCACGGCACACACACATGCAACATATGGGAGTAGTAGTATATCACTACACATGCATAACATGTATAGTATGTGTGCCATACATTGCTGACATGGTCTGCTGATATCCTGTCTTTCTCTTCCAGGGTGATGGCGCGACAGCGTAACCCTGCCTACTCCGTTGCGGAGGATGAGGAGATCCACCAGAGCCTGGTGCGGGAGTATGACATCCTGTTTTCCCGCACCAGTCAGAACCAGCAGGAGAGGGCCGCACTGTGGCAAGACCTGGTCCATAGAGTAAATGAAATTGGCACGCATAACAGGACATATGAGCAGGTATGACATCACTGCAGTGATTTAATCCGAAGTGTCCGGCAGCGTGCAGCAGATATCCACAGGCAACAGGTCGCCACAGGAGGTGGGGTGGCCACACATCCCCCCCTCACCAGACTGGAGGAGCTACTCCTAAGTGTTGTGGCTCCAGCCCCGGAACACCAACAGCAGTACACCTGTATTATGATGGAGGCTGGTTCCACACAGCAGCACGACATGGAGCGTGCAGGTAATATGCCATATGTACACCTGACTGTTCTGTACACTGTATCATATGCAATATGAATGGGACAGATGTGCCCACTAACATTAACCTCATCATTTCTGCAGGTCCCTCCAGGGTTACAGAGAGACAGGCCATCCATGCTGGTGAGTGTGTTTAACATAACCTATAATAGTCCTGAAAATGCTAGTAACAGTAGTGTAACTCAGTAGTGCTCTGTGTGTATACTGCAGGGTGTGCATGTGTGCAGGTGTGCCAGTACCCATGTGTGCATGTGTGCAGGTGTGCCTGTGTCCAAGTGTGCATGTGTGCCTGTGTCCACGTGTGCATGTGTGCCTGTGTCCACGTGTGCATGTGTGCCTGTGTCCACATGTGCATGTGTGCATGTGTGCCTGTGTCCATGTGTGCATGTGTGCATGTGTGCTTGTGTGCATGTGTGCATGTGCCCATGTGTCCACGTGTGCATGTGTGCCTGTGTGCCTGTGTGCCTGTGTGCCTGTGTGCCTGTGCGCCTGTGTCCATGTGTCCATGTGTCCATGTGTGCATGTGTCCATGTGTGCATGTGTGCATGTGTGTATCACTAGTAACAATGTCTGGAGAATGTAAACCGTGTTTCCTGTCTTCATCCCACAGGTTCTGAGGCTGCTCTGGTGACCTGCAGCAGGGAACCTGAATCCTGTGCCACGGCTACTGGTAATGATGATATATGTGTAATGGTACAGGACGGTGTGTCAGGGTCTGCCATTGGTCAGCCAATTGACAGTACACAGCTGTCAACCCCATCATTGCGCACAGTCATCCTGCCTATACATCCTATGTCACCATTGTCCCTAGGTGATGGACAGGATACAGTGGGCATAGACCAGGGTAATGTGGTACCTGTGGCACATGCGTCCCCACACAGCAGCCATGGGCAGGGTCCTCCCATGGTACCACACAGACAGTTGCCCATGGGTTCTCGTGGGAGCATCCATGGGCGTACTGCCTCTGGCCGACGTGCCCAATGAGGTCTGTCAACTTCAGCGATGTTTCAGACTGTCATGCAGGCTCAGTCACGTATGGAAAGGTACACCAGACAGGGTCTGAGGGAGCTCAGAGCATGCCGCACAGCCATGACAGACAGTATGCGTGACATTGCGGATGCTATCCGTAACTTCACCGATGTCATAGACAGACGTTGTGGGGACATCTTACAGCAGTTCCACAACCAGATGTCCATGAGCCAGGGCAGTGGTGGGCGTCTGCGGCGTCGACGTGGCCATATGCCAGTGGCGGCAGCAGCTGGCAGTCGGCGCAGACGGCAACAGGCATGCGCACGCCCCCATAGTGCCAGCAGCAGCCCCAGCAACGCTGGGTCTGTGCTGTCAGCGGAACGCCCCAGGAGACCACGTGCGCGTGGCTCTGGACAGTCCCAACAGGGACATGTGTCCAGTCAACACACTCCCGCTTCTGATGACAGTAACCAGTCAGGCGTTGTACTGGATACGGTCCGTAGCACCCCTGCCAGGCACAGGTACTATGTCCGTGCACACAGACACTGATCTGTACGGCCTGCCAGGTGCAGTCTGTGGCTGTCCACAAACCCCTGTATATGGCAGCCATGAGGTGGAACTGTGTGCGTGCATACACACATGCAGAATGTCAACACATAGGGCAACCACATACACGCACACACTGCAGCAACACTGGCCCACCCTGTACTGCTGCCCCTCACCAACACACATACACACACATGTCAATTGGTGGTATCAGTGACTGACTCAGGCATACCTAATCCACACCCTGTGCATATGATGACACTGTGCCACCTCCTGCAGTCTCCAACATCATTGCAGGAACAGGTAAACACATTGCTGATGCACAGGGTGACTACATAGATGTGTATTAGTAGTATCATGTTGGTAACAGTACAGTGTGCTGCTATGACTGTGTGTGTACCCCAGCATGCCTGCTGTAGTAACTGTATGAATGTCATGAATTGTTATCTGCACCCATAGTACATACCAAAGCATAACAGCTGCACATAATTGCATGCCGGTGGTAAGGTTGTCAACAGATAGCCGCATACATGGGTAGCACAGGGGGAATGCTAACGCAAGTAGTGATATGCAATGGTGGACATGTACAGTAATGGTGTCAAGATGCCCAACGACTATGCCATGTGTATGTTCACGCATCTAGATATGTGTGCAGTACCAATGTTGTCCAGACCACAAATAAGTATGACATAATATCGGTTCCACCATGGTCATCTGTGCTGCGTATTCCTGGGTACATGTTGACAGTGCCTACATATATGCATTGTGAATTACTGTTATTGTTACCCCTTCTTCGTTGTATGATGCAGTACTTCCAGCCCTGTGTACTGTAGCCTTGTTTGCATGCATGTTCACTGGGGTCCCTGGAACACTGCTTACACCTGCAATGCAATGCAGGGTTACAGTGCTTCTGTAGACTGCTACTGACATCTGCATAGCGTACCATATGTATGTCAACCTTACACATGACAGAACGGCACTGTCTGTCCTGTACACATGTGGGTAGCCTGTGACACATTGCACACGCCTTCCCGGCATATACCCACGTGTGCAGTCATATATGTCAGTGCTATGAGACAGAGGCAGTCCACCCACACATACACACCTTCAGTATGTTGTTCCCCATTGGCCCTATGTGTTGGTACTCACCATGGCAATCACACTACTAGGGTGGCATGTCCAAAGGTAACCTGTGAATCGCCTCTATGGTCCAGCCGTGGTTTATGTGGGTCATGTGTCATCGTCACAGCTGCCACATGTATGCAGTCAGCCATCACCCTTGGCCAGGTATATCCAACACATGTGTGGGATGCCACCACACAGCCAGTCTGGGGACCGGTCTCTCTGAACCCAGTGATGCCATACCCTGTCAGGTGGCATGTCATACATACTACGTACAGGACAAATGTCAAACCCAATCCCTGCCGCTACTAATGATAATACCCCTGAAGATGTTCCTGATAGCTTTGACCAGTCCTTTACTGAGACAGTACAGGCCCTAGCTTGCCAACTACCTCCTAGCTCCCCTGGTCCCGAAAGCAGCACCCCTAGAAAACTACTTGCGTCCAGCTGCCAACCGGTCGCCACTTCACTTCTCCTTACCTCGGTTGTAACAGTGAAACCCACTACACTGTGTGCCGATCAACACCCTGCCGAGTACCTATCAAAACCAGTTGATGCTATTGCTTACCCCGTCTCAAAGGTAATCAAAGGTACTATGTTAGAAACTAACTTTCCCACCATCTGTAAAATGTCATATGTAATCCCACTTCACACAGGAGGCAGCTCTACTGACGTCTTTACTGATAGGCCAATAGCTATACACTCTCCACTTGCAGAGGTTATGGTGACTTTCGTCATAGACAAGTCATGCACCACCTAGTCCAACATCGCAGTATGGCAGACACTCAGCATGGCTTACGTTCCCATCACAGCACTCCGTCAGGCCTCCTAGCCTTAACTAACACCATAAGCCATACCTGCAACATCAATGATATCTCCACAGCCCTCTGTTTGGATAACTCAAAGGCATACGATATGGTTCATCACCAACATGGACTCTGCACCCTGCACAGACTGTCTAGATACTGGAGCCTTCCAATGGTGTCAATCCTACCTGCATGGTCAACAGCAGGCCGGCCTCTGGCAGACCAAACCCTCTAACCGTCTACCAAACACCCTCAGAGTACCACAAGGCTCTATCCTAAGGCCCTTGCTGTCCTCCATCGTCATTAACGACCGTTATACTGTCATCCCAAACACCAGCTGTATCCAATATGCTGTATACCCTACTCTGATCTGCCCAGTCACATCTCCAGTAGAGTTATGTTCAGCTACCCAGACCACCTGTAATACAATAGCAAACTGGCTTTCTGAACGTCGTCTGATCCTACATCCCAATCAAACTGGACTGCTGTTATTCCACAAACACGTAGGTCTACCACGTTCACTGTTACCATAACATCTACCGATGGCACAATACTCTACCCTGACCCATCTCAACAACTATTAGGTGTTATCATAGACAATAACCTCACATGTGACATACATGTTAACCAGATTAGCCAAGCCATCAATAGAAAGCTAGGGTCACTTTACAGGATTAAAGCCTTCCTAGCCCCTCCAGCTAGAGGTGCCATAGCTCGCTCACACCATGTTGCAGCCCTTCTGCATGCATCCCTTCTACTCTCACATATGAACAAGACTGTCCTTAAGAAGCACTGGATTTGCTACAACCACATTGCCAGGTTTGCCACTGGCCCGCCTGGTAGGACACATCATTGCATCAATCTAAATCAGCTTGGTTGGCTTGCAATACCCAGCCTAATACAGTATAACCAACTGATTATGGCCTATAAAATCCTGTATAATCCAGACAATACTCCTGCACTTAAATTACAATCGCCCCCTATAACAATCCTAGACCGCTTCGAGCCTCTAACATTGTACTGCTTCGGACTAGCGAGTCTATTAACACAGCTGGTGATTCTGTCTTTGCAAATCCTGTACGTAGATCCTGGAACCCACTTCCAGCTGATATTACCCTAATGTCCACCTTAGGTCATTTAACAGTAGACCCAAACAACATTTGTCATGTAACTGGCTATGTCAGTGTATCAGGCCTGGCTAACTCGGATGTGTAACCTGTGTGAACCACTGTACTGTGTAAATACAATGTAATCCTGGCTTGTGCTCAGGTCTGACATTAACCTGTGGAACATGTTGGACCTGCTTACTTATGTAATCTCTGTACATAATCTGTTTGTACTATGTCATGCTAGTATTTTCTAATGCTGTATCTGCTACCCTCGTAGCTTGTCTCCACAGGCCTACCCTGGGAATGGACATGCATCCAGTTGGGCTATCCAAGTCAACATATGTAGGACCAATAAATATATCAATACATGATATTACAGTGACAACAATACCAGGCAGACATTGCCACACACTGACAGCATGCTGAACACACTGGGGCATACGTGGGGACTCAGACTAGCAGCCTGCCTGTGCATCACACACCTCCGCAGCTGGCACACAGGCATATGTTCCGTCGAACACAGCACATGCCACACATGGCACACATCCCCTGTACCACACACCCACAGCCTGTAGGGCTACACAACACACCTGCTATAGACGTGTCAGGTACCTGTCATGTGTGCTGCACTGGGGTCCCGCTCAACAGGCTGTACCTGGTGAAGGGCACAGTGATATGACTCAGGGGCACTATGGTCCACCACAGCTCACATGCATACAGGTCAGACAGAGGCATGGACAGATATGACTCACTCATTGACCATGCCAGTGTGGCTGCTTGGGACATACCTCCCTGGACTATGTGATAGGGAACATAGAATGGATCTCTCAGCATTTGGCACAGGCCAGTATGAACCTGATATTAGTTGCCAGCATACTCTCCCCAGGTATTCTACCACTATGTGGGAAGGCTGTTGTATGTCTACATTATGCTCAGTCTCCACTGTCATTCATAGGGTATCCACTGGCTGTCAACGTGTGCTTACATGCTAGGGAAGCCACATTGCTGTTCACGGGTCATCCTGCACGTGACACACATGGCCCGATGTATACTGGCAAGGCTCCTTGGTACACACATACTGCCTTATGCTGCAGGACATGGTTTACATAGCGACCTCTGTGGGTATCACACAGGTTAGGACACTGACAGTGCTGCTACACAACTACAGCAGTGTACACCGGAGGATGCATGCACCGGACACTGCCCTCAGCACGGTGAACTGCAGTGTCTGTGCAGTACCAGATGCATGAGTCATGGCTCACAGGTGTTACCCATCACTGACAGGCTATGCCCTTACCATGCCTGTCGTCCCTACACATGTAACACACATGGATAGGGGTGGTATCCCAGTCAACACAGATACACACACCTCCAGGTTGTTGGCACAGCACAAACCATCAGGGCCTACTCAGGTGCAGCTGACAGTGTGTCGGAATGCCATCTGGTTCATAGCATGGCACACACAACCCTCACATACACAGGAAGACCACCTATCCTCCATAACAACAGCGGCAATATGACAGTCCCATGAACTGTGTTTATAAGGCCATACTGCATCCAGCCGAACATTGTGTGTGAGCATTGCTGTAGCTACAACACTCTAGTTGACGGGTTCACAGCATGTGGTCACCGAAATGCAGTGGAATGACATGTTACCACTACCACAACAGGTGGGAACATACAGCACCTGTACATTGACTACATGTACACTATATGGGCCAGACCAGATGTGTATCCCCTGCTGTAGGTCTTTCACCATAGACACCCACACTGACTAGGGACATACCACGTGCGGACCCTACCACTACCTAACTATGTTATGACACATGTGACAGATGCATTAGCAGAGCGCGCTATTCGCATTACTGGGAGGCTTTTCTTCTCCTGCTGTACTTATAGGATGCTGACATCATCTGTGTTAAGAAAGGGGTGAGTGCATCCTGTAGTGTGTTCTCCCAGTTGGCTAAAGGAACATTTCTCTCTCACAGCCTTTCACACACACAAACCCCACTCACCCACACACATACACACACACTGAGCATTTGCAGGATTCGAACCCCTACCTAACTATATTATGACACTTGAGGGCGACGCATTAGCAGAGCGCACTATCCAAATTACTGGGCATCTGTTCTCCACCTGTAGTATTTCTAGGGTGCTGACATCTTCATTTCCACAGAGGTCTGTGGTTGTCGTACTACCTGTCAGGTGGGGGATAGCATGTATATGCATTTGCAGCCACCTACATCAGGGTCAGGTGTGCACATCGCACTGGCAGGTTATGTTCTATACCATGCTTTGGGACCACAGGACCTGTAACACACAACACTACCAGTCCAGCACACCACACCCACATCCAGGACACACACCTAGCTTCCTGGGAACAGTGCCAGGATATGCAGGTATTCACATACACCGTTCCAGTTGTTAACATCAGGTACAGGCATATTGTGTGTGTGACCTACTCAGGCCTCTACCACTATACCCTACCGCCACTACAATTTGAGGGTCCATGTGCTATGGCAGTACCACACACCACAGCCACATGGGTTAATACATATTGCACCTGTCCATCTGCAACGTGGGTACCCACTGTTCCACACCGGAGGTAGACCACCATTGTTGATAGCTGCCCATGTCCACCTTTCCCTGGACATCCATATCCCATCTCCACCCCCAGGCAAGGTTGTCACTGCACACAAACTGTGTTTAGCACATGCAGACCCTACACTTGTGTAGACTGGGGTGAATTACTTCAGAGGACCCATGCTGGAGGACTATACTGGCCACACAGCATATTCCTTGACACCTGCATCCTATGAGCATGTGTACAGTTTGCATTGGTCATTCAGATATTGGCAAAGGCTCTTGCTACCCCCATAGTGCCTATGTTAGGCAGGGCTCAGATGACAAACCCACCTTCATAGGTATCACAAGGGATACAAAACTAAGAGCAATGCTACCCAACGCCAGATATCTGCACCTCCAGATGCGTGCACCCAAAACACTCCTTGGCATGGAAAACATCGATATCTGTGCAGTTACAGATGCCTGGTTCAGGGCTACTGAGAGCACACCAGCACTACCGGGTTTAACCCGGTTGATTTCTTTGAAACAGTCACCAAGGCCATTGACGAGGGGAAGGTGGTTCACACAGCCTACCTGGACCTTGCAGACGCCTTCACAACAATACCCCACTTGGGCATTCTAGAGAAGGTCACCAGCTGGAATATAAGGCCCTATGTCACTAGATGGATTGCACAGTGGCTCAAGGATGGATACCACATGGTTAGCATTGCTGGAGCCATGCCAGACCCCACAACAGTTACGGGTTGTGTCCCACAAGGCTCAGTCCTGGGACCCTCTTGTTTGGTATATATTTCTTGGAGGTACAGGCCAACATGGACGGACTGTGGCTGTCCAAATATGCAGATGACTGCAAACAGGCCACCATAATCGCCTCTTCAGCTGACACAAGCATCCTCCAAAGGGGCATCATAGCAACAGACAACTTGTGCCAGAGCCATGGCCTTCTGCTGAACAGTGTTTAGAAAGGGGAATGTGCATCCTGTAGTCTGTTCACATAGTTGACAAAAGGGACCTTGTCCTCACACACACTACCCCCCTCAGACAAACACACACACTTGCCATTCATAGGCTTCAAACCCCTGCCTAACTATGTTATGACACTTGAGATGGACGCATTAGCAGAGTGCGCTATTCGCATTACTGGAAGGTTTCTTTTCTCCTGCTGTACTTATTGGGTGCTGATGTCATCAGTGTTTAGAAAGGGAATGTGCATCCTGTAGTGTGTTGTCCTATTTGCCAAAAGGGACATTTCCCTCACACACACAAACACCCCTCAGACAAGCACACACACTTGCCATTCACAGGATTCAAACCCCTACCTAACTATGTTATGACACTTGAGACAGACACAGTAGCAGAGCGCGCTATTCGCATTACTGGGAGGTTTCTTTTCACCTGCTGTACTTATTGGGTGCCGACATCATCGGTGTTTAGAAAGGGAATGTGCATCCTGTAGTGTGTTGTCCTATTTGCCAAAAGGGACATTTCTCTCACACACACAAACACCCCTCAGACAAGCACACACACTTGCCATCCACAGGATTCAAACCCCTACCTAACTATGTTATGACACTTGAGATGGACACAGCAGCAGAGCGCGCTATTCGTATTACTGGGAGTTTTCTATTCTCCTGCTGTACTTATTGGGTGCTGACATCATCGGTGTTTAGAAAGGGAATGTGCATCCTGTAGTGTGTTGTCCTATTTGCCAAAAGGGACATTTCCCTCACACACAAACACCCCTCAGACAAGTACACACACTTGCCATTCACAGGATTCAAACCCCTACCTAACTATGTTATGACACTTGAGATGGACGCAGTAGCAGAGCGCGCTATTCACATTACTGGGAGGTTTCTTTTCACCTGCTGTACTTATTGGGTGCTGACATCATCGGTGTTTAGAAAGGGAATGTGCATCCTGTAATGTGTTGTCCTATTTGCCAAAAGGGACATTTCTAACTATGTTATGACACTTGAGACAAACGCGGTAGCAGGCGTTTCTCCTGCTGTACTTATTGGGTGCTGACATCATCGGTGTTTAGAAAGGGAATGTGCATCCTGTAGTGTGTTTTCCTATTTGCCAAAAGGGACATTTCTCTCCCGCAGACTTACACACACACCAACGCCACTCACACACACACACACACTGAGCATTTGCAACCCCTACCTAACTATGTTATGACACTTGAGACGGACGCATTAGCAGAGCGCGCTATTCAGATTACTGGGAAGTTTCTTTCCTCCTGCTGTACTTATAGGGTGCTGACATCATCTGTGTTTAGAAAGGGGCATGTGCATCCTGTGGGGAGGCAGACACCAAGCACACTCTGGCTAAGCTGTCATTCCCTAGGGCAAACGGCCTAGTGTTGACCTCTACACCCATATGTTTAATTGTCAAATGCACATTATTTGTTGCTGATAGACTGTTTGCACATCTTTATTGCCATAACATTCCCTGTTTGTATGAACAACTTGTGCATCTGTGGAAGATGTTTGCATGTGGGAGGGATCCACTATATCATGTATGTCTCTGTAGTCATCTAGCTGTGTGCACTGGGCAGACTGCTATAATGTGGTTGGTTCCTGGATTACAACATAACAATACCAGCTATGTGTGTCCAACTGCTACACCGAAATTTGGCCTAAGTGTGTGAGCATGCCCAGTTCAGCCTTCCCATGGCATGTTGTCAGTGTGTGAGCATGCCCAGTGTGAGCATTCCATATGTTGGACTCTGCAGCCCACCACATTTGTGGATGGGTGTGAACTTCAACAACTATCACCCGTTTATGGTTGTGTGTTGTGTGTCATGTTGTGTAGTTATGGTACAACTGCTTTGTGTGTGAACACAACAGGGTTATACTGTGCCTGCAGTGTTTGCATGGGATACTTTGCATCCAGTTGTCAACATCCTTTCACACTGACCTAACACTGTAGTACTGTATAGTGTACTGGTAGTACTTTGACTGTGGTGGGCAGTATCCTAGGCTTTACTGCTATCACTGCTTTACATTTCGATAGTGGGCACAACAGCCTGGTTACGGGCCAGTTGTGTACATCTGACCATGTTGCATTCTGTTCAGATATGAACTACTTACACCAGGCTTGTCCGACATTGGTAGTGTATTCCACAACATAGGTGTACATTTGCAAACACTAGTGATGTGCCCTAGTTCATGTGTAATGCTAGTTGGAGAGTATGTTTGTCCTTCAACACACATTGTAAGTGGAGTTTGCCATGACATATGTCATGGTTAGTATACTGTGCCTCTGTCTACCTGTGACATGACAGTGGTACCCAGGTTAAATCTACCATCTCCCATCCACTCATCTGGATTCCTATTGAGGTAGATTGATATGTGACTCTATGGGTAGCCTGTGCTGGGGGTGGCTTCTGTGTTATGGTGCACGCAGTACAGCTTGTCCTATGTAAGTCAGTGCTGGGGTTCAGGTCTCTCATGTGCATAGCTCACTGCCATTCAGATTGTGCAAGGTGCAGCATGTTTATTGATGCCAGCAACACAGGCAACACATGGCATCTGGGCAAGCTCTTTGATACTCCTGATGAGGTACTGTTGGGGACTTTACAGTTGATGGAGGTGTCTGCTGAGGTACATCCCACAGGGGTGATTGTAGTCAATTGTACCGCTGATGATGGATGACTGCAGAGCCACAATGACCTCCCCTCATCTAGATCTGACAGCCTTCGTGATTAGGTGGGTATATGGTATGTTCCTGTAAACACTACAGCACATGTTTGTCCAATGCAGGATATCTATCACCTTGTGTCCCCAGGTCTCTCATTACATGTTAACTACATAATGGGTTAACACATATGTGGTAATTGGTGGGCACTTACTGTATATCCATGGGGGTTGACTATACACATTTCTGCACTTAGCTTGCTGACATGGCTATGGCACCAGTTTTCTGTTTCTATGTGTCCCTTTTGTGGGATGCTTGTGTCAGCTGGTGGATCATATGTGGTGAGCAGTTTGTAGTCCTCTGCAACCATGTTCGGACACAGTCCTTCCATGTTTGCCTGTACCTATGGGACATATATACCAGATGGGGGAGATCCCAGGACAAAGCCTTGTGGGATGCCAGTTATATCTGGTTTGTAGTCTGACATGGCTGCAGCATGTCTGACCATGTCTGTTCTGTCCTTGGTCTGGTTTGCAACCCCTCTACTGACATGTGGGTTTATATTTAAGCTGGTGAGCCTATCTATAATGAACACGTAGGGTATTGTATAGAAGCCTTTGCAGGGTCCAGATACACTGTGTGGAGCACATTGCCCTCATCAATGACCTTAATGGCTGTTTCAATTGAGTCAAACATGGTTAGGGGCAGGATCTGCACTTGGGTGGGCCACACTGGGTTGGGTCCGGTGTCAGTAGGTCCCCAATATCTTTATGTCTGTGGTACATGCTGATCCTTTCCACAGCTGTGCAAACCGAGCTTCTCAGGATTCTGGGGTAGTACTGTTCAGTATCCATTCAGGCAACACCTTTGTTGAGAAGGACCACTGTTGTTGTACACTGCTCTTTGGGTACATATTCTGTGGTAAGGCTGACATTGAGCAGTAGTGTGGTTTTGCATTCCATTCATCTTGGGGTCCATGTTGCACTAAGCCCAGGACAACATCTCATACCATTGCTGCTGTGTGTTTTGCTTTGTAGATGTTGGCTGTTACCTCAGCATCTGCAATGTCAGGGGGCCAGCAGTCTGCTGGGATAGATATTCTGCATTCGGGGGGGGGGGGGGTTTGCACTGCACCTGTCAGGATGTATGTTGGCAGTATGTGTGTGTGTTTGTGATATTTGTGTGATTCAGGGCATATCTGTGAATTCCCAACATGGTTACTACCATCAGTTGTGAAAGCCTTGGGATTATCCTTAGTGTCCTGTACAATTTGTATCTTCATAGGTTCATAGGGTCATACTAGGCTCTCCACCCTGGGCATTTGTTAGCCTAGCCAGAGTGTGTGTGGCTTTTGACACCCCTTGCTATGTGCATATTATGGCCATTTATGTTTTGCTTGGCTGTGCCTCTGTCTGGACATGACACAGTGAAGACCCCCAGTGTAACTCTACAATCATCCATCCACTTGGCAAGATTCCTGTTGAAGAGTGTCAGTGAGGGGCTCTGCCTAACATGGAATGGGATTCTGGTCCAGGGTGTGGGGAGCCTCTGGATTATGTATCTGTCCCACCAGCACATCCGATTTCATTATTAGTTGAGGTTGACATCTCTCCCTCTCACAGCTCCAGTGGATTTGTGTTTTCTAGGGTGGGGCATGTCCATTACTCCTGTGTTGGGCATGGCCTCCTACAACAGGCATGCAATGCCTCTGTGTAGGCCGTATGTGACTGGATTCAGCTGGGGTGTCTACAGCCAGGCAGCATATGACATATATTTGTGACCCTTTATCCTATTGGTGAGGTACCTTTGAGGTCTTTCTAACTGCTGCAGGTGTCAGGTAAGATACATCCCATATGAGGCATTGTACTGGATTATGGGTGTGATTGGAGAAAGGTATAGGGGCACAATGACCTCTGTTGCCATAGATGTGACTCCTTTCCTGCTACGGTGTCACATGTAGACAGTCTTCCTAGCCACATTGGCAATGTGGGTGTCACATAACAGGTTACTGTCCACGTGTGTCCCTAGGTCCCTGGTTCCTCTTTATATACATACTGGTTTACCATCTATGTGGTAATTTGTGGTACCTTGTTTGTTATTTGGTGGGACATTCATACTGTCCATTGTCTTCAGGATGGCTGGGTGGGGCTATTGTGTGTGAGAGTGCAGTCTGTAGCATGCTACAGACTGCACAGCAGTCTTGCCTACAGTTAGTTGCACATGTGTGTACTCAAATGCCTTGTGCATTGTCAGTTACCTGGACGTATGGGTGTCTGTGCTGACTATGGATACTCACCCTCCTTTTATGTTTCGTTCCAGGGTTTGGGGACATGACACATGATACGTGGTATAACCTGGTAGTGCTGGTGTGCTGTCAGGAGGCTTGCAGCAGGATTCTGTCACTGCACAGACATCGATGTTCTCCATTCTGGGGATGGCCTCGGGGGCATGCATATTGGGGTGTACACATCTGGCATTGGTCAGCATTTCCCTTATGTTTCTTCCCACTTATGTTTTGTAGGGTGGTAGGTCAGTCTTTTCAGCCTTGCCTACGAGAGGCTCTATGGAGGTGGCAAAGGCCTTAGCCAATATTCAGACGCCCAGGGGTAACAGGTGCAGGCCATCCCAAGGACAGCTGCGTGGCTTGTCAAGCATGACATCCCAGGCAGACAGACATTGCATCCCCTTGGAATAACACCAGTAAGTGTGCCACTTGCTATGACTGATCATTCTGTGTTTGTACTGTGGCATTACTCTTGGTAAGGGTAGGATGCTGCGAACGGTGAGTGTCATACCGGCCTGGACTACATAATCAGATAGCTCATCTATGTCTCTTTTCCTGTAGTCTAGGGTGGTACATCTCAGGTCATTCACACCAGCATGGACTATGACTGCATCATATTTCTGCTTGCTTTGGAGTTACCTACATACTTCTGTTATGTGGCATATTGTGGCAGCCTACAGGCAGCTTACTGTACCCTTTCCCTTGTTCAGTCTGGTGTGCAGGACAGCAGTGTGTCTGACTATGGAGTCACCTATTACAACTGTATCAGGCATGTTGTTTCTCCTTCTGGCCTGTGACTGTTTGGCACACCAGCTTTGTGTGCTATGTGTTGCATGTGCTATGTTTGCGGGCTGTTTGATTGGGTGTCTGCTTTAGAGGCCTCTGTTGGTGTGCTGTGTTTGTAATTTGTGCCTCTGGGAATGTTTGTCTGTGTTTATGTGTTTGGTTTGCAGTTGTGATAGGTCTATGTGGGACTGTGTTTGTGGTGTGTGTGGTTACCTTCTCCTACTGACTTGTTTTGGGAGTACTGAGTTGAGGGAGCTCAGCCTCCAGTTTGGATGGATGGTTGCATCTCTCACATATATTTGTATTTCTTGGGTGGAGTTGGGGGTTGTCTGTGTACTTGGGCCAGGTGTGACATTGCCTCGGGATTCACAGATTCCACTTGTTGTGGCTGGCCTTAGTGGATTGCATGTGTGGACAGATGTTATTGCCATACTACTGATCTGTGCTTACTTCATTGTTTATGTTTGCTCTATCATGTAGTAGCTTCCTCGTTCTCTTGCATGTTTTGGTTATGGCTGGTGTCCACCATGCCAGATTTAGGCACTGTGTCTTGTTTTAATTTAGGACTGCATAATCCAAGCATTCCTGGCAGTGTTCATGGAATGGCTGTATTACAGGTTCTGAGGTGTGGCCCATATTTTGCACCTGCACGGGACCTTTAATGGATTCCACATCAGTTTGGAGGAGTGCAGGTATTGCTTAACACATGTTTTCCACTGTGGTTTCTCGGCCAGGGACTGTGGTCAGGTTTTGTATATCCAGTGTGATTACTCTATGGTCTGGTTTTACCAGTGAGCAATACACTTCTCATCTTGACATCCAGTACCCATGTTGCTGATTATCACATCCGGTATGCTTACCCCTCTTGTGGGAGTGGTACGTTGTTCCTGGGCCTTTTGGTTTGTGGATTCTATGAACCTTTGTCCGACACTGTTGGAGCTAGTATAATGTTCCAAGTCTATGTCTGGGTATTTGCAGTCACCCAATATAATGTGGGTTGGAGGACTTGATATATTCATGTATTCCAGCATAGGCCAGATGCAGTTCCTGGTGTTGGGACAGTAGTCTGTAGCAGGCTATAAACTGGGGGCAGTTTTAGCCACTGTTACTTGGGCATGGCTAGTCCATGCTGCTTTTTGTTGTGGTACCGACATGGGGGTGTGGTTATCCTTGACAATTCTTCCTAGTCACCCTCCTTTTGTAGCTTGTTCCAAGTTTTGTGGCTGTACAGCACAGTATGAGGTGTAACCTGGTAGTGTTAGGGTGCTGTTGTGGGCCTTGCCTCGGTGTTCTGTTACAGCACAGTTATCAACATTCTCCATACTGGGTGAGTCCAAACTGCATGCATCTTGCTGTTTCGACTTATCCATTATCTTATTCTTATCCCTTCTGGTACCTATGGAGATAGGTTTGTCTTTTGAGCCTTACCTATTCAGGGCACACTGTGGGTGACAGCCTTTGCCAGTATCCATACGGCCTGCACTGATAGGTGCACGCCAGTCCTAGCGGGTGGTGCATCATGTCATGCTCAGCATGTCATCCCAGACTGGCACACATTGGGTCCCCTTTGCCTAACTGCGATACTTCAGTCAATTGTTGCACTTGATCATCTCATTGTCATGTTGTGGCATGATGCTTGGTCAGGATAGGATGTTAGTCAGGGTCCTCAGGTGTGCATATAGTACTTGGTGTTACATTACTTGACACATAGCATTCATGCCTCAGGTGGTGCAGCAGGGCTGCCTCTGTCGGATGCGCATATTACACTTCCCTGTACATGTTTGAGAGCAGGTTGTGTCATGTTAGGCATCCCTGTTACTATATGAGTGAGTCAGAGAGGGGTATCATTCCCAAGGTTCCTACTAAGCCAATGTATGTGCTATGCGTTGCCTCTTTGCCAAGGCCAGGGCATACTGGGCACGCCTCCTTCTGCCTACTGGGACAGGCTCAGGTTGTTCCTCCTCCGAGTCACGCTCTGCCTGTGCTGGCCTTGGCAATGGTGGGGGGGCTGTTTGGCCCGGCCCTATGCTGGTCCTGCTGCAGCTGTTTTCGCAAGATCATATTATGTAGCATAGCACATACCATGACAATTTGGGTACATGTAGTTGATGTGTACTGCAAGGCTCCACCAGATGTGTCCAGACACCGGAACCGTGACTTGAGCAGCCCAAACACACGCTCTATCACATTACGTGTTTGTGCGTGTGCCTCATTATGGCGTTCCTGGTCAGGTGTGTGTGCGTTTCTGATGGGTGTCATCAGCCACGGCTCCAGTGCATAACCTGCATCCCCCACTAGGTGTCCGTGTGGGATGTCCCCATTGGCAAATGTCTGGTACAGCTGCGTCAAATGCCAGATGTGGTAATCGTGATAACTCCCAGGGCAGCCAGCACACACATTCATTATTATGCCCTGGGCATCACACACGACCTGGCAGTTGATGGAGGGGAAGCCCTTGCGGTTTATGTAGGCCCTACCCCGCTCTCCTGCTGGTGCTTTGATGCGTATGTGCGTGCAGTCCATAGCACCCAGTACCTCAGGGTATTCCGCTATTTGCTGGAAGAGACGCATATTGCTGGCCAATACCTCACGGGCATTGGGGAAATATACATGATCACCGACATGTGCTGACATGGCATCCAGGAACTGGTGTAGTACCCTGGAGGCTGATGCCTGTGATATCCCCATCATATCACCAGTTGGTCTCTGGAAGGTACCTGTTGCTAGTATTCTTAGGCCAACACATACCTTGGTTTCCACTGGGATGGGTTCCCCTCTGTTGGTTCTGTGTCTGAGGCGTGGCCTGCACAGCTCAACAATCTGCTGCAGGAGCTCTCTGTCCACTCTATAGTGCTCTACTATCTCCAGCTCATGTAACCCGTGGTAGGTGACCCTGGGCCTGTACACTCTTCTCCGTCTCCTCACTGTGGGTTGTCTGGCACCATCTGCATTGTCACCATCCTCAGCAAGTCGCCTATGTCTCATTAAGACAGCTATGGCAGCCCCTAGCATTTCTGCTCTGAGTTCAGCTTTTTCAGTTTTCACTTCTATTAGCTTACTCCTGTTTTGCAGTGTCTCTTAATGACAACATCCTGCACTACTGTTTGCAGTGTTTTAAGTGCTGGGCTGGGCTACTAATTTGCCTGTGTAATTGCCTGCTTCTAATTATTTTCACCTGCTAGCTTCAGCAGTTATCCCTGCTAGCTTCCTATTAATTCTGTTGCTTCCTTTTTCCTCTCTGTTTCCTCAGGGGGGAGCAACTTGCATACTATCTGAAACACGCTCACAGTGGCTTACACGCACGCACACATGCTTACACGGTTAAGGATCTACTTATTCAGGTTTAAACGCACGTACACCCGCGCAAACACTGTTACACGTCTGCCAACAGCCTCCAACATACTCAGACTGTCTTACACGCGCACACCCGCAAACACTGTTACACATCTGCCAACAGCCTCCAACATACTCACTGCCTTACATGCGCACACTGCCCTTACATGCACGGCCAGCAAGAAACTTTAGTGTAGGTAACAGTGTACACCTTCCATTTCTTGTCTTTCCATGACTTATCTAGTGGCACACCTCTTTCCATGATCTGTGCCTGTCATCTGTTATGTTACACTGGCCTCCAATGAACTGCGTTTCTTTCTACCATTCCCCCCAGTGATGTCACCTATCTCCTACTCTATTCCTCCCCCTTTTGTATCTCTTACACTACTCAGGCAGTGCTCATTTGCTTTGTGACTGTGGTATTCAGTATCCTAACCCTCATTTACATAAGATTGCCTACTAATGCTTAGTTACATGTCTTAGACTCAGCTTCCCCCCTTAGCAACCACTACACGGTGACCATGTTGGTTTTGGTCTGCTGGTCCCTGCATTGTCATTCCATGTATTACATGAATCCCACATTTGTGGGTTTATACCCTTCTTTTTTATGTTTTATACAGCGCAGCCCGTTTGCGCGGGGCTGCGCTGGGTTTAAACATCGGCGATTGCCGAAAAAAAAAATATATATTTTTAATATTTTTGCATCAGGTTATCTTGCCAATGGCCACATATTTGGCCATTGGCATGCTGCCTGATTCATATGCAACCTTTTTTGGGAGCTGACATCGCTCCGTTGTGGATTTTGCAGAAATGTACTCAGTTGTCAACTGAGTACATTTCTGCAGCTAAAATGTCTCCTACACGGACTGGTTTCTGCTTCGTGGATCGCTAATATACCTCATTTGCATACCTTTCTAATGCAAGTGAGGTATTTAGCTTGTCCACGCCCAGTCCGTGTAAGAGACGTTTTAGCTGGTCTCTTACACAGAGTTTAGGGCTGTTCCTGGATCGCGAGGCTTGCATGGAGTGTTGCACTTCTCTTACACTCCGTGCAAGCCTTCGTGAATCCTGCCCAGAGTTATATTTGCACTTGTGGAGTGACCTAAGTGCATGCGTTATGTGGCGGATCTTGGGGAGGAAAAAGGCGAGGCATGGAAACATTGTTTTAATTAAAAATACAAAAGTACTAAAGAATAGGAAAATAGTTAACCAATCAATATTTTAAATTAAAGTTACTGGCGTCCCCACTATTCTGGCTAAATTTTCCCTTCTTAGTATGAATGGCACTTAGGGTCTTCTGTTAAAACTAAACCAAGCCTAGTGGTATTAAGTCCACCATTAAAAGTATACAAACAAACAAATACATAAATAAATAAATTACATTAATGAGCAATTTAAGCACAAGACATATTCTGGACAGTGCTGTGAACAAAATGGCCCTTCTGCCTTAATTATATCCTGCAATGCTGATCTTCAGTGGCTGTGTAATATGTTGCATTTATAACCATGCATGGAGCATGTTTGCTTGGGTATGCCTTATTTTGCACACTTTACTAGGTATAACTCAGTCTTGGATTTATGTGGCTGCCTTGCCGTACTGCTCCTGGTTTCAGTGTCACATGCTTTGGATTTGGTGCTCTTAGCTTCTGTCTGCTACTTACAGGTTCATAGGTTCATAGGTGTGTACTAGGCTAATGGCCCTGGAGCCTTTACAAGTCTAGCCCATAGGATTACCCTGGTATCGTGCCACCTGACCTTAGTTCCCAGTGCCTCTGTCAAGTAGAGCCACTGGAGTGATCCCCGGGGTGAATTTTCTCTTTCCCATCCACTCATTAAGATTTCTCTTGAAGAGGGCCAGTGAGGTGCTCTGTTTGACATGTATGGGAAGTCTATTCCATAGCATGGGCAGTCTCTGGGTTATGAACCTGTCCCTCCAGCACGTTCTGTTGATTGTGAAAATGAGGTTGAGGTCTCTGGAGTGTGTGGTTCAGAGGGGATTGGGATTTCTTTAGATGTAGCATTTCTAACACAGCTGGGTCAGACATGGCTTTATAAATCAAGCAGAGATCGCCTCTAAGTAGGTGATATGAGACAGAGAATAGTTGGAGTTTTTTGAGTCTCTCCATATAGGACAAGGGTTTAAGGCCTAGAATCCTCTTTGTGAGGTACTATTGTGGCCTCTCCAGTTGTTGCAGGTGTCTAGTGAGGTACATGCCAAATGTAGAGGGAGACAATGTCCTCTTTCTTCCTGGATGCAAAACCCTTAGTAATGAGATATTCCACATAGAAGGACTTTCTGACCACAGTGGCAAAGTGGTGGTCAAAAGAGAGGTTGCTCTCAACCTGTGTTCCCAGATCTCTTAAAACGCCTTCTGTGTTCAGTGGACTACCATCAATGTGGTAATTCAAGGGAACTGGGTTTTTCCCAAAGGAGATGATAACACATTTTTTGGCATTGAGCTTAAGGCCATGGTTCTGACACCAGTCATTGGTCTCCATGAGGCCTTTCTGTAGGATGTCAACATCACCTGGGGAGTTAATAATAGCTCCCAACTTGCAATTCTCTGCAAACTTTGTCAGCCAGAGTCCCTCTGTGTTGGCCTTGACCTCAGAGAAGTATATACCAAACAGGAGAGGACCCAGGACTGAACCCTGTGGGACTCCACTCACGACTGGTCAGCAGTCTGACTTGGAGTCAGCTACTTTCACACTGTGGGTTCTATCTGTGAGCCAGTTTGCAACTCACCTAGTGATATGCAGGTTGATGCCTAGCTTACTGAGTTTTTCTATGATTGCTGAGTGGGGAATGGTATCAAAGGCCTTGGCCAGATCAAGGTAGGCTGTATGAACCACCTTGCCTTCTTCCACAGCTCTGGTGACTGACTCAAAGAAGTTGACCAGGTTGAGCAGGCATGATCTACCCTTAACAAAACTAAGCTGTGTGGGATCCAGAGTTTGGAGATTCCCTATATCCTTGTTTATTAGGTCCATGATGATGCGTTCCATAGATTTGCATATCAGATTCATTAGGCTAATGGAGCGATAGTTCCCAGGGTCTGTAGTCTTTCCTGCTTTGTGGAGAAGGATGACTGCAGCAGTGCGCCATTTGGTAGGGACAAAGTCTGAGGTGAGGCTGTGACTGAACAGGGGACACAGGTGAGGTGCCAGCTCACTCTGTAGTTCATGTGGAACACAGCCAGGGATATTGTCAGGTCCCATAGAAACTGTATTCTTGACCTTGGACAGTGCTGTTTTAACCTGTGTAGCAGTAATGCTGGGTGCCTGGCAATCTACTGTTAATGTGATAGGTCCTTTGGGAGGGGAGAGAGGGGTAAGGTTGGCACTGAATCTGTCGGTCAGTATATTGGCAATATCTGCTGGCTCAGTATGGGAGGTACCATTGTGCAATAGCTCAGAGCAAATCTGAGTATTGCCATGGAGATTCTTTACATAATTATAGAAGGCTTTGTGGTTGTCTTTACTATCTGCTGCAATTCTGTTTTCATACCTAGCTTTAGAGGATTTGATGAGGGATCTCACCTTTTTATCGAGGCTGATAAGGAAGTTTTTCCAGTCTTGGCACCTTATTCCTCCTCAATTTCTTCCTTCTGTTGTAGAGTTTATGGCAGGGGACCACCAGATTGGCTTCCTATTTTTGGAGGAGAGTGTCTTGGTTCTATTGGGTATGGCGAGATCCATGCATTTGTGTATGTGTTCGTACAGTGCATTGGTGTATAATTTGGCGGTCATGCAACTATTCTCCATTTGCATGGATGCCGTGAAGTTAGTCACCTCTGTTTTCAAGAGCCCAAAGTTAGCTTTGGAGAAGATTTTCATGGTGGTTACCTTTGCAGGGGGGTGGTGGGAGGGATGTGGATTTCCAAGGTGATTAGTTTGTGGTCGGATCTAACCAGGGAGGGGTTGACTATTGGTGTAGAGCAACGGTCGCCCATGTTAGTAATGACCAGGTCAAGGATGTTGCTACCTCTAGTGGGGGTAAGAATGAGCTGGTCCAGGGAATTGGAATTAATGAATTCCAGGAAACGCTGGGAAAGTGTATTGGTACATGAGTAGTTTTCCCAGTTAATAGAGGGATAGTTGAAGTTGCCCAGTATAAGAGTGTTAGTTTGGACCCTAATATTCTCCAGGGTGCTTTTGAACATGGAGTGTGAGTCTTGAGACATGGTTGGGGACCTATAGCAGATTATGACCTGAATTGCTGTCTTACCCAATGTTAGCGTTATGCAAACACTCTGCAGTTGTGCAGGTAGTTAACATTGCACCATGTAGTGCTGATTTTCCATTCACTTCACTGATGGTCTGCTATGTGTGTGTGTGTGTGTGTGTGTGTGTGTGTGTGTGTGTGTGTGTGTGTGTGTGTGTGTGTGTGTGTGTGTGTGTAGTTTGCACGTCATTCCTCTGTCTGCATGGCTTTCACAGTTTCCAGTTTTGTACCCATATATCATTAAGGATATTGGTGATTTTGTAAGTTGCCAACATGTGTGTTTTTATGTGAATTTGTGTGTGTGTGTGTGTGTGTGTGTGTGTGTGTGTGTGTGTGCACGTGTGTGTGTGTTTTTCTGTATATGTGTGTATATGTACATGCATGTTAGTGCGAACGTGTACATGTGTGTATGTGCATGCATATGTGTGTGTGTGTGTGTGTGTGTGTGTGTGTGTGTGTGTGTGTGTGTGTGTGTGTGTGTGTGTGTGTGTCTAGGTATATGGTATACATTCCTGTGTGTTTCTTGCAAATATATGCTCCACCTCCTATAACTGTATTTCTTTCACTTTCCATGATAAATAAAACAATGTGATATTCCTACGTTATATATATTTAAACTCAGATAACGTCAATGTTTGCCATGTAGAAGAGAAGATAAGAAAACCACTGTACAGTTCCAAGTTCATGTTTATTATGACCTTCTCATCTTCACAAATGGACAAAAACAGTACTCTATTTTATTTCATATAAATTGTACAGGAGGTGTTCTTTGAGACAGATTAACTTTTCTCTGTTTATACTTAAGTTGTCAGTTAATATTTAAGATCACTAAATATTTCTTACTATAACTTTGGAAGGAAATCTGAAACAAAAGCATATTGCAGAGGAAATAACAAAAAGCTAAACAAATGCCAAGCAATGTTAGTCCATTAGCAGACAATATAACCATTTTCATGGTATAATTTCTAGATTTTTTAAAGGGAGTGTCTCGGAAAATACAGCTTACCTTACCTGAACTTTTCTGCTATGGAAAATAAAAAGATGTGAGCAATGCAGCATGTTAAACTAATATATGCTATCAACTGCAAGAACCATCACAGGACATTGATTTATTTGCTTTCCTACGGCTAGTGGTAGAGAGGATCACTTCACATTGTGTATAAATATAATAAGCACAAAGGCTGGTGAGTGCTCATATATTATAAGGAAGCCAGGAACAAGCTTGCATTTGAAATTACAGTTTCATACCCTTCAGTGATGTTAAAAGGAAAGGTTCTCTCCATATTTGCCTCCACACAGAAACCATGTAGTGTCTGAGCATGGCTATTAATTTGCCCCAATTCTGTCATCTTCATTATTTAATTTTATGTATAATTTAGGACACTTGAATGATATATGCCTTTATGCTTGATAGAATTTACAATGTATTGTTGCTCAGTAGCAAACCTTTATGGGCTATAAGAAAATAAAGAAGGTTTGGTGCATGTTAGTTGAATTTCATCAGCCAGTATTACTCCATATGCTTTGAAAATAGTATATTTGTAATTTCCATTTATGTATCAGCATTTTGCTGCTGCATTCTTTGCTGTTATCCATACTAACATTGGTCAGTTTTTGTGCCTTTAGAACCACGGTGGTGCTGCAGTAGTGTTGTCGCCTCACAGTAAAACGCTGTCTGGTTCGATTCTCAGTTAGAACATCTTCTGCGTGGAGACATGCATGAATGGGTGTACCTTTGTTGAAGGTTGTGCATCAGGGCTGGTAACTCGGCATGTAAAAATCAACTACCAGTCATTAGCGGACCAGAGTTCCGCTGTGGTGACCCCTAACCGGGAAAAAGCTGAAAGACACAACAACATCAGCTTACTAATTTGTTTTACAGAGAGGACCTCACTAGTGGCAAGCTGCTTGACTTCTGTAAGTATCTGTATTTGGAATGATCTGAACCTGATAAAAGCATGGTGTGTACTACATATTTTGTAACAGATTAAAGCAATAGTTAAGATTACTTGTGTTAGGAATGTATTTATATAAAAAATGCAAGCAGATAAAAAAAAAATCAGCGCTCCCGCCCTACTTACTTATTTACATTTTTGTATAAACCAGTAGAAAATTCCTCACTGTTTGATGACATGACTATATATGGCACCAACACTGGCTACCTAAAGTGAAAAAAAATATTTAAATTCATTTTTAAAATTCCACTAACATATGGTGAAGGAGATGTCATTGGTACCAATTACACACAAATTATATGGACAGTATATTGTTGAAAAATTGTCAGTGGAACATTTCATTTAGTTTGCATTTAATATGAGTCATTGCAAACACCTGAACACAAGTTTCAGCTTGCAAAGACCATAAATACCCAGCACTCTTTTCATTGTATACACTTAACTTTAAAAAGAAAATGAATGCCATTGTCAGATCTGCATATTTCTTTTGAAAGTGAAATGAAACATTGTGCTGCTCCCATTTAATTTACTTTTAACTCCACCTCACCAACTCTTTAAAACAATGTGCATCTTTCCTTCATATGGAAAACATCAGCATTGATCTCTTTCTTATTAATGCATTTAAGCCCCTTTATTTGCTATTTTGGTTTTTCATGCTGTCTATCCTCAGCAATTCTGGACCCATCAGCCCATTTGTTCCCCATCACCGAGGCAAGATTAATCTGTGAGAGGCTTTCGTTCAACAGCCATCAGGAGTGGTTCACCTTTTTGCTTGCTTGCTTGCCCTAATGCCCCCACATGCACTCAGTGAAACTCTGGAAGTAGTTGCACAATAGGCAGATCATGGAGGCTATTACTTTTTTTACACCGATGGTTGTAGCCTCTAACACAAGTTTAATTTCAAAAAGAAGATAACAGGTAACCGAATAAGTTCGACAATTTAATTATCAGTACTCTAAGGATTGTTCAGTAATTCCAGAGTATTTTCCTTATCTTCTCAATTAAGAAGAGAGCTTGTCAAACTTTTGATGAGCAAAGAAGCATTAGGAATTGTTACTCTGGCCCGATAACATGACTGGTGTTTGATTTTTGTTCTTTGATATATAGTGATAAAACAAATATTTCATAGCTTGTTACCAATTTGTATTGTACGCTTCACAAAATGTATTTTTCTTTGGTTTCTGTTACTGAATATTACGAGATGCACTATGTTATATTATAGCTCTTCATTCTGAATGAAGGCTTTGTACAGTGAGAATGAGATTATGGCACTGTCCACTATGAATAAAATAATGTACAGAATGGACAGAATGAGATTATGCCACTGTCCACTATGAATAAGATGATGTACAGAATGGACAGAATGAGATTATGGGACTGTCCAGTATGAATAAGATGACATACAGAATGGCTAGAATGAGATTATGGGACTATCCAGTTTGAATAAGATGATGTACAGAATGGACAGAAAGATATTATGGGACTATCCAATATGAATAAGATAACATACAGAATGCACAGAACGAGATTATGGGACTATCCAGTATGAATAAGATGATGTACAAAATGGACCGATTGAGATTATGGGGCTATCCAGTATTAATAAGATAACGTACAGAATGCACAGAAAGATATTATGGGACTATCCAATATGAATAAGATAACGTACAGAATGCACAGAACGAGATTATGGGACTATCCAATATGAATAAGATGACCTACAGAATGGACAGAATGAGATTATGGGATTATCCAGTATGAATAAGATGGCCTACAGAATGGACGGAACAAGATTATGGCACTATCCAGTATGAATAAGATGATATGCAGAATCCAAGATCATGGACACAAACTCACTGAATTTACATTTAATTAAAACAGTTCTTAAGGAAGCAAGACTGTAGGGTGGCAAGTTCCCTAACTTCAGAATTTCATAGTGTCTAAGATAAAGACAAAGTCCTCCTGACCTGCAAAAACATTTTCTTTCAGTATAATACATCATATTTACATGAAATGCCAGTTCTCAGAGTTTGTTTCAATGAACCTCAATATAGTAATTAAATCATCACTGAGAACTGATGCCAACAAAGATGTGTGAAGGGGATACACTTGAAGCAATTTCACCAAATTCAAGTAGGGGAAGTGGGTAGAGGGCAAGATAGCTTTGTGCCTTGTTTTTGAAGATCATGAGGGGATAAACTAATTATTAATACAAAGGACTACAGAAGTCTACTTAAAAATGTATATGTGATTAATAGTATTAAACTGCAGATCAGAAGTTTCCCAGAACATAATTGTAGTCATTCATAGCTAACCATGCAAAACTGAGTTAGTACATAATGTATCATGCATCTCTTTGTTCTGTGTGTTAATATTATCTAAACCTTCAGCTGCAAATTGATAACTCCCAAAAATGTTTTTCTGCAAAGTCCTCAAGATAAGCCATTAACTTACCTGTTTTCCACAAACATGATACAAACCTCATCAAACCTATAACTATTTGGCAGCCCCACATACCTAATTACTATCTAGTAATTTTTTCAAAGACAATCTGCTCCTTGTTTACTGCAGAAAACTGTTAATGACATCTTTCTCAAGCACAAGTAACAAAAAACATTAATTTACAATACATCAAGTTGCTAAAAATCCTTATCCACCTTACACCCAACTTCCTCTTACTGCTAATCTTCAGCAAAATAGAAAACAGCCCAGGACTTTACATACCAAACCTTTAAAAACTATTTTGACATCATTCACACTTATTTTAGCCTTATCGGTGCATACATAATTAAAAATAAGATTAAACATCTGGAGTCTTTTTTTACTACCCACTGTCCTTATATTGACAAAATCAACAAATATTGGACTAATGAGGACACCTACAGCTAAGCATTTCTTTCCGAACTGCAAATATCTCTATAAGCCTAATAAATGTGTTAGTGGCAGAACAGTGATACTGTGCAAATCCACAATAACAATATCCATGGTCTCACAAGCTCCAATCAGTAATCCAACAAAGTCCATTCGGCTAATCACAAAACACCTCTTGATACACACATCTCAGTATATACACCCATATCTTTCCTATCCCTACCAGGAAACATGTATAGTCTTCAAACCCTATAAATTCTAGTACTGAAAGATTTCTCCTCCTTCCAAAAACATTAATATCCTCAGGGACTTAAAATTGGTAGGACAATACAAATACAAATACAAAACTGAAGATAGTCTTACAAATCATGAACTAACTTAACTAATCCAAAAGCAAAGCAGAACAACATAAAATCCAGAAACCACTCCTAACTTAATCTGGCAATTACAAACATACCAATAATCACAGAAAACATTATGTATTCTCATCTGTAGATTTAACAAAACATTTGACTAAATGAACCACACTCTTCTCTCTACTACCACAATCAATGTAGGTTTTAGTCCCACAGACACTGAGGGGCTAAAACCTACACTACTGACAGACAATTCAATGCCAGACTTGGTTATAGTTTCTTAATATTTACACAGCTTAAACAAGCTTAATTCTTGCACAACTCCTATTTTTTCTCTGTTTGTTATTTCACTACATAATTTATTCCCTTCCACCTTTCTTCATAATGATCTATAGTTTTATTCTGTTGACTCTTTTCTGTACAGGTCTAATCCAAATCCATTGAAAATTAATAGACAGTGGATCAAGATCTTTCCATACTAACCTCTTGACTACAAAACAACCAGTTATTACTAAGCGCCACAAAACTAAACCCAAGAGATGGCACCTCTGACAAATTCAAACCTGTATCTGCAACAGGAATGTAATAATTAAAGATAATAAACAGCTGAAAACCACATTTTCAGTTCTTACACATATAGTAGACCAAAATCTTAACTTTTAGTTTCACATTCCGCAAACCAAATTCAGAATCAATAAAACTCTTTTCTGGGCAAAAAAAAAAACTCTTCACTTCTTAGCTGCTGAATATAGAGCACCACAGGAAAGGGCCCTTAAATATGGAGTTTCTATCATTGAATCCCTTCCACAAAAATAAACCTCTTTACAAACTACAGCTAACTCTTGCTGTTGGTTTCTTAGATTAGCATCTCATAGGGAACACAATTGTTACATTCTTATAAAGGCCAGGGCTCCCCAGTTGAACAAAGATGAGAACTGTTACTAGGTTCCTTACTCTACAGCCTTTTCTTTCCATCAAATTTTCCACAAGGATCACTAGTAGCCAAGCACAATCTGTTCCATCCAGTCCCATTGCTCTTTATACTTCTTTTACAAAACCTGACCACAGTGAACACAGATTCTTAGCCATTGTCCCCATACCCTGCAAATCTGTTCCTCTAATATCAGAAATCCACCACCTGATCTGAATTCACATCTACTATTAAATGTTACTTTATGAGAGTTATCAAGTTGTAACTGTATCTTTGAGAACCATGTGGCTTAAATAACTCTCACCAATTATACACCCATCTGAAAAGCAACCTGTACCAACTAACAACCATTTCTCAATGTCAGTCATATCCATTATTTGTACTTAATGTTCCAGCACCATAACTATCCCTTTACTCTTACGTTTCCTTCTACTTTAACTCATTCAAGCCTAAAATGTCTGTTTTGTGTACTTCTGTTCTCAGCTATACCACCTTATGGCATTCAGACCTTTTTTGGGTCTGCCTTCCTTAACTAAATGACTTAATAGCTAATAATAGGCAGTATTAGAAAGGGCAAGGAATTATTAACAAAACAGTAACACTTTTAGTCTGGGCTGTCCTGCTGTGGAGAAATTAACATTTTTGTCACTTATTATTCATATTTTCAAATTTATGTTTGCATTTTCATAACTGAGAGACCTACATGTTAAGCCAAAATATGGGAGACAGGACAATTCACCATCAATGCTAGTTTATATCATACGATACTGGAAACATTGTTAGTTGTTAATAATTATGAAAAAAATCAATATTTTCATTTGCACTTCATATTTCAAAAACAGAGTGACTTACAAACGGTTGCATGACATTAAGAGAAACCTTAGATGCCGAGGAAAACTGTCTTTGATATTTGTACTGTAAGTTGCACATCTTAAGAGGTATCCAGTATTTGTTTTGCTAATTATACAGTTAAGAATATATTTTCATGTTTCTTTAAATATCTCAATAAACATGAAAAAGGAAGCCTGCAGGACGATAAACCTCAGCAGATGCACCAATTCCAGACACAGTGATGCTGATAAACTGCAAGTTAAAATTTTATTTTAAGCTAAAAAAAATAGGCTTTTCGTCAGTGTCCCACACCAACTTCATCAGCAAAACAAACAACACATTCAGCTTACACCTTAATAAAAAGCTCATAAATCACATGACTACTTAGCAATTAAGCCAATACATTCACAACACCTGCTCAAACACTTCCCTGAGGACTCAACCTTACTGAACAAGCTGTAAAAGGAATATCCATACTTTTGTAAGCCATGCTGAAATAGATAACAAATAAATGAAGAAATTAAAATAGATACAATCTACAAAAATAAATACAATAAAATTACCTAACCAAACTTCTTAATTTTAAAATACAAGAAATGGATAACTTTCCATTTAAGCCTGGATAATGATAAGCGTCTAGTTTTAGCTGCCAAATTAATTCCTTTTGTTCTAAAAGTAACGTATCTGGACCCCCCCCTATTGGAAGGAACTACGTGATCAATGACTGAAAAAGTAAATTCATGACCCGGGTATTCCTTAACATGCCTGGCAAGCGCATTCTCCATCTTCTCTTTTTGATGGCATAAAGGTGTTTATAAAGGTGTTCCTGAAGTTTCCTATCAGTTTTTCTAATATAAAACACTGGGCATGAAGAGCACCTAGCCAAATATACCACACGTGAACTGGTACAGTTAAATCTAACCCTGATGGGGTATTTGGTCTCCCCAATACTAAAATAGGTCCCTGCTTTAATAAACCTACAGTATTTACACATATTGCATTTGTACATCCCCCTAACCGGGGCATGGCTCGGTTTCATCTGTAGAATACTCTTCAGATTCAACCCCCTCCTAAACACCACCTTGGGTGTAACCTCAAACCGTGAGTTACCTTGCATGTCTAATTGTAAAATACTCCAATTTTTCTTTATGATGGAGGAAATGTCCCTTGCATCAACATTGAAAGTTGTAATAAAACTGCAAAGGTAATTCTCATGGTCTTGCATATGGGATGGTTCAGGGTTCTGGGGTACTACATTATAACCCAAAATTGGTATGTAGAACCCATTCTTCCTCTTACTGCAAACTTCCTTGACCAATTCTGATATGAGATGGTCCGGGTATCCCCTGTTCAAAAAAAGGCCATGAATAAACTCACATTCTTCAAGGAAGTCGCTGAACTTAGACACCATCCTCGCCACCCTCACCAACTGCCCCTTTACTATCGACCTCTTCTGATGGAAGGGGTGACTGCTCTCAAAATGTAAATAGCTGTTAGAAAAAGTTACTTTACGATGAATTTTGGCAGTAAAACAGCCTAGAGGGATATCCTTAAATAACTCCACATCTAAGTAAGAGATCCTCTCCTTGGAAAAATTAAATGCAAATTTCAAAAAACTGGTGGAGTTATTAAAACTATCTAACAGTGTCTCAGCCACTTCCCTCTCCCCCTGTAGGATGATAAAAATATCATATGCATGTGGTATATTTGGCTAGGTGCTCTTCATGCCCGGTGTTTTATATAGGAAAAGCTGACAGGAAACTTCAGGAACGCCTTTATGAACACCTTTATGCCATCAAAAAAGAGAAGATGGAGAATGCGCTTGCCAGGCATGTTAAGGAATACCTGAGTCATGAATTTACTTTTTCAGTCATTGATCAGGTAGTTCCTTCCAATAAGGGGGGGGGGGTCCAGATACGTTACTTTTAGAACAAAAGGAATTAATTTGGCAGCTAAAACTAGAAGCTTATCATTATCCAGGCTTAAATGGAATGTTATCCATTTCTTGTATTTTAAAATTAAGAAGTTTGGTTAGGTAATTTTATTGTATTTATTTTTGTAGATTGTATCTATTTTAATTTCTTCATTTATTTGTTATCTATTTCAGCATGGCTTACAAAAGTATGGATATTCCTTTTACTGCTTGTTCAGTAAGGTTGAGTCCTCAGGGAATGGTTTGAGCAGGTGTTGTGAATGTATTGGCTTAATTGCAAAGTAGTCATGTGATTTATGAGCTTTTTATTAAGGTGTAAGCTGAATGTGTTGTTTGTTTTTCTGATGAAGTTTTTTATTTTATTTATTTATTTATTTATTTAACATTTGTTGACCGGGAATGTCCGACTAGGTTCCACAGAGCCTGTTTTCAGCGGAGGCCCGGGGAGAAATGCTCCAGAAGCAAGTTGGTGTGGGACACTGACGAAAAGCCTATTTTTGTTGAGCTTAAAATAAAATTTCTAACTTGCAGTTTATCAGCATCACTGTGTCTGGAATTGGTGCATCTGCTGAGGTTTATCGTCCTGCAGGCTTCCCTTTTCAAGTTTGTTTTGTTTTGTGGCATTTTAATCTCAATAAACATGCATTTTTAAAGGAATTTCTTGTCATGTGAAATTTGTCTGGTTAACAAAAATGTTCTAGCAATAGATATCTAGGCTGTACAGTTTTCAAGATATGAAAATTTGTTTGTAAAAGTTTACAACAAATGTAATTTGGGGTGCATTATAATATATTACAGTACTTATGGAAAACAATGAATGCACAGACTATTAACACTGTAAAGAGTACTTCTTATTGATAACATTGTTGTTTATACAGTTTTAATAGCTTTAAATTTTCAGAAAATATTTACATTTGTTTATCTTATGCTTTTAAACTTTATTTCTCAGAAAATGCTCTGGAATAGATGTATGCAGGCTGCTAGAGGTGTGACATTCCACATCACTTAGGTGTCAATGGGTTAATTCTCCAACCCTAACCTACAGTTCCTAACATTTATTTCCACCTTAATGTTGTATATATTGTAAACATTATAGGCAGTGGTAACCTTTGGCTTGTAAATACTGTTAAATAGTTTAGTTGTATGTGTTCATATTTATTTCAGCTGTATACATTTTATGCTATTGCCTATCTGATTTTGCCTGATCATGTATTTTTCTAAAACACAGACAAGATGTCATGGGTAAGAGCAGTTTTAAATTTTTCTTTTTTTGTTGTTTATTTGTCTGTTTGCTAATGGTGGTAGGGCCCTGATGACACTGGAGCACTTTCAGGCTAAGTCTGGGGTTTATAACCATGAGTACAATACTTTTTAGGAGGAATATTTACATTACATGAATGTTGTAGCAAATTGATAGTTTAGGCATTATATTTCTATTTTACAATTACATTGTGACATATTTATAGAGTACATTCTAAAACACAAGTCCAAAAAGCATAACCTTCAACCTCTAGTCATTTTTCAGGATATTCTAATGAGCTGATCACGTCTTATTTATCTTATAAAATAAACTGATATATTTTCCATTTTGAAAAGTGAGGAGCAATAATCTATGTCTGTTAAAAAACTGTTTCATTTAAGTATGTTATGGTGAAATAGTTATTTGGGTCTGTCTGAGAATGATCTCATCATGTTAAATAGTGTGAACGAAAAGAGAGATCCATATCACTATGCAAAGGTGTGTGTCAGTGCATGGGTGCATATGTGTCTTTGGGTGGATGGGTATGGATATGTGCACACGTGTGTGTGTGCGCGCATGTGTGTGTGTGTGCGCGCATGTATGTGTGTGCGCGTGTGTGTGCGCGTCTGTGCGAGTGTGCGTGTGTGCGTGTGTGTGCATACTTGTGAGTACATTTGTGTATGTATGTGCATGTGTGTGTATTTCTGTGTGTTTGAGCGAGAGAGAAAGTTTATAGGAAAAGTCAGTATAAAGTACTCAGAAAAATAATGCTTTGTTGATAGTGCAACATTCCTTTCAGGATGTTAAATTGGCATTTGACTCCAGTGTTAGCTAACAAGGAGTGCATTATCTACAAGAGAAGCTGAATGAAATCTCTGCTTCTTAGACTGGGACACGGCTTACCTTTTCAGTGGGACAGTTAGGACAAGTTATTTATTAAAGAATGTGAAGAAAATGAACTAGTGACAGTGCTTTTTTCCTTCATTGAGGTGAGTTGTACTCAGTGAAGTTAATGACTCAAGGTAAAGTTGTTATTGTGCATTTAACTTAAGCAGAGGGCATGTAAAAACACATGTACTAGACAAGTGAACAAAGTATAGCAAATTGGTTATATTCTGCTTTGTAAATCAGCTTTTTAAACCATTGATACTCCTGTGAAATAAATACATTTTATAGAAGTAAGTAAATTCAGGTTCTTGAACCTGATGAAGGCATAAGCTTAGGCCAAAAGGCTGCTTCCCATCATTACTTTGATTGACATTTCTGTGAGTGTAGCCTAAACTGTCAGTTTATGTGACAACCATGTTTCTGATCTATAACTCTTTCAGTTCTACTTTGTAATGTCCACCAATTGTAATAATCATAGTACTTGCACTTTTCCACATAGTGACAGTTGCCTTATCTATCTACATTAAAGATCTTCTCTGAATTAGAGGTAAGTCTTCCACAACCAATAAGAAATGTAAGATGATTGAGGTGGTCCATACTACACAGTTTATTTTATTCATTAGGTTAACAGCCGGCTTTGAATATTTAATCTGAGAACTAGTTACTGATAAATGGTCTTTATTTTCTTTTTTTGTTTTCCTATTACACAAATTAGTTTGTTAGTAGATGACAAAGGAAACAAGAGTCCACAATTCAGTAAGACTTCAACTTAGCTGTTATGAGCTGTTTCATACATAAATCGTCATTAATATAAGAAGGCCTTCACTTGCTAGTGATGGTATCAGGTTACTGTTTGTGTGTCTGGCTGTGTCATTAGACATTAAAATCATTTTAAATTACTGAATCAGTACCTCTATTAATATTTTATTTGGTGCCTGTTTTTTAATAAGATTTAGTAGGTGAGTCTTTCTTTCTTACTCTGTGCATACTGATATTCATCAGGCAATAGTCAGGTTATCAAAGATAAGCATTATGAGCTAAAACATCCCTGATAGCTAAATCACACCTGAAAATAACACTGACATCAAATGAAGTATGCATAAAACTGCAAATAATGATCATTTTATTGTCACTTAAGTTCTTGAATCTGATATAAGTGGTTGATAAGGTGACGAGATAACTGCATGAATATTGCTGAGGGCAGGGAAGGATTGGGGCTTATTTCATATGGTTGATTAGCAGAGGCAGCATAAAATTAGTTTCGATGATGCACATACTGTGTAGCAATTGTAACTGTCACTAGATACTATCAGTTGTTGAATGATATTTGCTTTGTATGAAACATTTATACTGCTACATTTTCAGATTTCATAAGATAGGAAGGCTCCAGGCGTCCTGTTTCCATAGTGCTTGATTGATATTTATGAAATAATTGCTATTGCTGTGTGTCAGATTCTTTTGCATGGGTTTTCAGTAAGAAAATACTAACACTGATGATGCATTTTTATGAATCCTTGCTAAGATACGTTTCTACACTTCTGGATCTGTTTCAGATATATTTCCAACATAACAGCAGGAGGATGCTAGGACTATAAATATGCTGGGATACCCCTGTTGGAACAATATGTTAGGATTATACGTAGGAGTGTTGCAGTACAAATTGCAAAAAAGACCCAGCCAAGTTAGAATGTTCTCTGACAAGGTCATGAAAAGGCCAAAATATCCATGTCTACAGCTAGTGGGGTTTGGCTTTATTGCCTTGAATATACCCATAAAGACTTAAAAAGTATAAGTATAAAGTCATAGCCTTAAGGAGTGATTTGAATATATCCCATGGGCTTCTACTACAGAACATTTAAAATCTATTTCTATGTCTATATATAAAATTCCTGATACTGCTACCTAAAAACAACATTAGTCAGGGAGCTGTGTTTTAGTTTGTGTTTGTGATCCACAAACCAGCTGTGAGTATGTAAACAAAAGAGCAGCACAGTGCATGTTTTAAAAATATTTGCAGCAGTAAGTCACCTAAATTAAACAAATAAGTGTGAGGAGGGGGGTATGGGCATCTCTGCCTCGTTCCCCTAGTTATATTGAATTCTTGAGATAATATTGACTGGGTTTTAATTTTTGCAGTGGAGCCTTGGTAGAGTGAAAAGATTAACCTTATGAATTTAGATCCTAAATCATATTTTTCCAGTAAGGCTAGTAAGTAACCCCATTTGATCATCTCCCATGCCTTTTTGGAGTTCAGGCTGGCCAAGTTCACCCTTATTTTTATCAGATTGGCATTCTCTATGATCAAGGTTGCACTCATTATGTTATCAAAGGTTTGCATGCCCATGACAAATCATGCCTGTCTCTTGTTTACCATCTAAGGAATTACTCTGGCCAACCTTTTCACCATAATTGCAATAATTATATTTTATAATCTTGGTATAAAATTGAGATTGGCTGATAATGGCAAGAACCTCTCTGTTCATCCCTTCTTTGTGGATCATTACTATTACCATTACTGCTTCATCCAAGAGTTAACTATCTGACCTGTTTCCAAAATCTGGTTATAAAATCTGCCAGGTGAATTGTACAGTATGTCCCCATCCAGTAGGAAATCATTGCAGCCAGAAGATTTTTGCAGTTCTTGCTTCCCCACCACAGTTCTCAGCTCCAGAAATAGGCATTAACAAATTAAGCACTTGTTCCATTATTACGTTTTGAGTATTCCAACCCAACTAGCAATTGGCTCACATATTGTTTGATATCAGTAGTTACCTTTTGAATGTTATACTGTCCACCAAAGAACGATCGGATGCCCTATGATATTCATCTTAGGTTCAGCGTCTTCACTTTTGCATCTGGAGACAGCAGACTATGAATGCGCTGTTCTGCTTCTGCTGCTTCATCTTCACTGTCATTATATGTTACTGCATGAAAGAGTCGCTAAAATAGTATCCCTTCATCCCTAACCTGTTAAATCCCTTTTTTGTTACCTAATAACTTCACTGTTTCATCACTCAGGTTCAGCAAGGTCCAGTTGATATATGGTGTTGCCCCTATTTCAGATGTTTTTCATTTTCTGAACTCTATTATTTAGCTGTTGTAATCACCCCTTATTATTTTTCCAGTCATCCTTTGTATAATCCTTGGTCTTATCATTTAATTTATTCCCAGTGATCCACAAAATCATTTCCACAGCAGTTTAGTCTCTGAAGCTCTTCCCTCAGGAGGTCCTTAATCCAGAGGCTAAAACTATCCTGCTTCAACTAATACCCCAGAAATCTCCAGTACTACACTGACATCTCTATCCCTTGGCCATAGATGTTTATATAACATGATGAATGGTATGATAGTACTGTAATCAATGTCATGAGTGAGACCAAGATTCATTCATAAATTTAAGTGAGAACATACATTATTTTCCTACCCAGGATGGAAAAGAAAGCTAAACAGGACCGTAATCCTGGATCCTTCTCCCAAGAAAGATGGGTCAGTAATTTGCTATTTACTGTCTCTCCCACATAGTTTATAATTGTCAGACTGTTAATCAAGATTGGTTTGCCAGCAGCAAGGACAGACTGCTGCATTAATAACCTTACTTGTATTATGTTAAACACTGACTCTCTGGATGCAGGTTCTGACTATGTGCTTCATAGAGCAAAGTAAGAGCCATCTGAGCTAAATGACATTATATATTTCTATGAAATGTAATGTATTATGCAAAGTGCATATAACAGGTATACTATATCACATTACATTTTCTTGGTGACAGAAAAAAACAATAGACATATGGAGTGTACCCATTAAAGTGCAATTAACTATTTACCTTTTATATTCCTGTCTTCCCACTTACCTTTTCTCAATGTGTCCCCTACCCGCTTGGGTGACTCCATGGATTCCATCTCTGCCACATACTCTAGTAGTTTATTCCATTATCCACAACCCTCTCTGTAAAGAACACTTATAGAGAATGGGGGAGTATTTAGTTCCTACAATTCACTCTCTGTACTTCCCCACTCCAAAAAAGTCCTTTGTGCTTAGGATAACCTCTTCATGTCTCCATGAAATGATATTTTTACACCCACCTGATTTCTCCTTCTGCTTTTTCCTGGTTCATGTTATAAAAGCTCTAGGCCCTCTAGTCTCCCATCATATTATAGGATCATAGGAACATAGTCACATAGGAGGTTACTTGGCTAGTAGATATAGAGACTTTTTCAAGCCAAGACATTCATGCCTCAATTTTCCCAAGTATCAATGCCCACAGACAAGAATGGCTTTGGTATGTGCCTGTGCCTTAGGTCATCTACAAGCTGCCCCTGTCCATAGGAGCCACAGGTGTCATATGTACCTCTCAACTGTACAGATTTTTGCAGAATGTACAGATTTTTGCTTCATATTTTTGGTCCATTTTTCATAAAATTTGGTATTCTAGCAAATCACTGAAGATTTGAATCAGTAGATAATGGCAGACATTTGGGTTTCGGACTTTATACCCTTCAGAAAAATTCATGCTAATGCAAAACATGTTATTCTATTTATATTCTGTTTGTAAGAACAATATTTAAACATTGTCCCTATTTTAGGCCTTTGTCCCCCATTATTTATGTCTTTGTTCAGATTTCTTATTCTCAGAAGTTGAGAGGTATTGTTACAACCAGGGGTAAATTTGTGATTTCCCATCCATTAGTCCAAACTGCATTTGAATAAGTTCAGGGAAGAGCTCTATTCCCCATGAATAAGGAGTCTGTTCCAGCGATGGGGTAATCTCTGAGACACATACCTGTCCCTCCAACATGTTTTGTCTATGTCACAGATGAAGCTTAGATTGGGTAATTGTTTGCTAATGTGTAGTAGATCCATCAGGGATGGATTGGAGAATGCCTTATAGGTTAAGCATAGATCGCCCCTCAGTAGTCTGTAGGAAACTAAGTACATGGACAGGGCTTTGAGGCAGCCCACATAGGACATATTATTTACACAATATTCTTTTAGTAAGGAGTCTCTGTGGTTTGCCACTACAGCTGTTACAAATGCCTGGTCAGGTACATGAAGAGGGGTACATTATACTCGATTATTGGTCTAATGTTGGCTGAGTATAGTGGGACTATGATCTGGATGCCTGTGATCTCCTTAGCTCTGGATTCCATGTCCTTACTTATATGTTGAGCCCTATTGAAGGATTTTCTCACTACCATGGAGAAATGGTGATCAAAGTTCAAGTTACTGTCAACCTGACTTCCCTAGTCCTTACCACTGGGTCAACTCTTAGGGTAGTGTTATCAGTGTCGTAGTTTTCAGGGGTGGTCATCTTCCCGAAGGTTTTAATTATGCATTTTTTTGCATTAAGTTTTAGTTCATGGTTCTGGCACCCGTTATTTGTCTGTATCTGAACATTCTGGAGGATATCTACATCTTTGGGGTATTCAGTGATTGCACCCAGCTTGTTGTTATCAGCAAATATGGTCAGCCAAAGGCCCTCTACATTTGCTTTGACTTCAGAGAAGTATATTCCTAACAGGAGAGGTCCCAGTACTGAGCTCTGTAGGACACTGCTAGTAACAGGCCTTATAGTGGAGGTGGATTCCCCCATCCTTACTTCATGTGTTCTATGTGTGAGCCATTTGGCAATCCATTGGGTGACAGAGGGATTTATGCCTAAATTTGTGAGTTTTTCTGTAATACTTGAGTAAGGTATTGTATCAAATGCCTTTGCCAGCTAAAAGTAGACAGTATGTACCATTTTGCCATCATCCATAGCTCTAGTGAACTTCTGAAAGAAGTCCACCAAGTTTAGTAGGCATAAACTACTTCCACCTAATGTACCATTCTAGTGGCTTTTATCTGAACTCTTTGCAGCACCCCACTATCCCTTTCCTAGTGTGGACATCAGAGCTGCAAACACTATTCAAGATTTGGACAAACCAGGGCCTGAAAAAATACGGTGAATTACTTTTTCTTTCTGCAGCCTAATCTCCTGAGAATACTCCACAACATTTAAATTGCAGCTGCTACTCCCATATGCTTTTCCTGTTTTGTTTCCATCTGTTTTCCCCTCTTCCTGCTTATGCTTCATGCCAGGATTGCTGAAGCTGAGGTACAATCTGAACCCCACCTGCCACCATATTTCTTAGACCCTTCCTCCAAATTCCACTGCTCTACCTAGCTTTGTGTCATCAACAAAGAAATTGTTCATGTACTCTGTTTCCTCATGTGGGTCTCTGATAAACACACAGAAGAGTAATTGAGTAGAGATAGATCCCTGTGCTAGTCACTTTCCTGATTATGATTAGGTCTCTGATCATAACCACCTTATTATATATTTGGAACATAGATGCCAGCTTCACTCTCAATGTGAATCTAGTCATCCATACGACAACACATATTAAGGGATATGACTGATAATACCCAGTCATAATTCTTTGTATTGAATGAGGCTTTATCTGTTCCATGCACTACCAGTTCAGAAAAAAATTTAAAGGTGCCTGAAGTGTCTTACTGTCTTTGAAATCCATTGAAAGTCAGTAAAACAATTTAATGATGTCGAACAGGCAGTAGGCAGAAGGGAAGAGTCTCTTTGAAGAACAAAGAGCTTTAAAAGATGCTCATTCTTTCATTTTAACAAAGTTTTGTTTATAAGTAGGCAAAGCAAAATCTGTACCCATATTTAAAGCTGTGCTACTCTTGTCGTCTATTGTTAAACCCTGGTATGATACCCAATCATATCACTGGTTATGAGTAATAAAAACGTAAGCACATTTTTTGACAGCAAAAGCTTGTCCTTCACCATTTTTAGAACATAATCATGGCACTCTGTGTACTACATGTTTTTACAACGGTGTCCTGTAAAACCACTGCCATGTACCTTAGAAAAGCATTAAGAAAAAGGAAAACACCTGTGTCACCTATTTCAGCAACGATCCACATACTCATTGTGCACGATTTGATTGTCCTGTCAACAGTCTTGGAAATTGTTAGGTGGGATCATTTTTATTAAGCACTTCCTAATTTACTGATATCTGCACATCTAGATCTCTTGTTTTTTTAATCACTTTCCAGAGTAATTCGATAACTTGAGTACTAAACATAACTCGCAATGTGAAGAACAGTATGTTTTAGTACAGTTAGCTGAAAGTGACAGCATGAACCCTGGCCCTTCATTACTGATTTTGCAGGTGTGGGTTTCCTTTATTAACTTTCCAGCCCATCTCCCTGAAGACCAATCTGACCTTATGAATAATATCATGATTGCCACGAGGGGAAAGGTTTGTAGATGTAAAGGACTGTAGCTACACATTTTTGCATTTGTTTTGGACAGTGAAAGTACATACGTACAGGATTAATTCACGACAACTCCCATGCCCTGAGAAGTTTCTGAATGATTTCAACATTAATGCAGCATGCTTCTTTTGTTGGAAAACTGCCATAAATAAACCCATGGCAGGAATCCAGTAAACATATATCATTTCTGAGGGAGGGCCTGTTTAAAACCATCTTACTAGAAAACAAAAAGGTAAGCCATAATGAAGTACAGATGTGCCATTTGCCAAATACATTGTTGAGTGTATTCTATAAAACAGAACAGTCACTCTTTGTTATATGTATAAAAGTTCTCCTTTGGATGTTTTCCTGCCTAAGCAAAGTGAGATGCAATGCAGCATTCCACTGCAAGTGGTGAGCTGAAGCATAACATTTGCTGTCTAAGTACTATGGGTTGTTTTACAGTAATTCTCTGCAGGGGGTATATTGAAACATAACATTTCTTTAAGTAAAATTGGTTATAATCTATGCAGAGGGTGTTTTGACACATACTAGCTTCATTACAGTTCCTGCTGGAATTGTTATCTTTAGGGTAGTCCTTAAAAGTCATTGCTTGCAGTACCACTATTTTTTACCAGTGAATGCATTTGTCCTTCATTTCATCTGAGGACGAGTATCATCGATGAGTAACTCTGGTACAACTGGATGAACATACAGACATTACTGCACTCCATCAGCAACTCATAGGAAGATTAATGAACTTAGGTTCTGTAACTGGTGCATTTAGATATGTATGTTTGCTAAAAAAATAAGGAATATGGGGGGGGGGGGGACTTCCATAAAGAGGAAGATTAACAACCTAAGAGGAAGAATAACAACCTTTGCGGCTGCAGTCTTTTCTTTTTTTAAACACCTTTATTGAATTATCACTTTTGACATAGACACATTTGCATTTATATAAAAGTAATCAAACTGCATTAACAAGTTAAAATTAACAAACATTATGCTTTACATATATTGCTATGGGTCTACTTGAGTAGACTGAAAATCCATTTAATCTAATCTTACTTAACCAAGACGACAACACTGAAACCTTACTTTAATGAACGTTCACACCAACAGAATTTTTATCTGGGAAATGAGGCAGTTGGCCAACATTTGGAAATTTACCCTTTTCTCAACTATAGTATGATCTCGGAGTTGGTATATTTAGTTGGAGGGGGTGTGGGGGGTGCTGCCTCCCACATTGGGGGGTGTGGTGGCCGAAGCCCCTCACTTGGGTGGGTTTGACATGCCTCTCTGTGTTTGTTTTTTTAAAGTTGGCCAACTGCCTCCTTTCCTGGATTCAGATTTCAGTGATGTAAACATTCATTAAAGTAAGGTTTTGGTGTTGTTATCTTAGTTAAGAAAGATTCAGTTAAATGGATTTTCTGTCTACTCAAGTAGACCCATTGCTATATATCATATAACCTAAGCAACATTACATAAATTATTAAATTCCTGCCCCTTTTTTTAAACAAGAAGCATCTTTATTAAACCATCACTTATGACACAGGCAATCATACATTTAAATAAATGAAAACAAATCACACCAACACAATCCTACTTGCAGGGGCGGCCCGTGCTATTGGACTGCCGGACTGCAGCCACCTCAGAACAAAAAAAAAATAAAAATAAAAGTTTTTTAAATTTTCGCAGACTTCACGCATGCGCAGTAGTCCCGACTACTGCACATCTATGCGCATGCTCCAGGCAGTCCCCATAGGGATGTCTGTGCACTTTTAAAGTGCACAGACTTGCTGGGAGGATGTATCGAGGCCAGACTGCAACAGCAGCAGTCAGGAACAGTCTCATCGGGAGGTTTGATTTCAGGGATCTCGCGGGCAGGATGTACATTAGCTGGAAGCTGGATATTATGGAGAATGGGCAGGTAAGTGTATGGTGCCTTTTACAATGTATGCTTTTTACTTACTTTGTGTATGTATGGTACTTGTTTCATACTTACTTTGTGTGTGTATGGTGCTTTGCTTTTTACTTACTTTGGTACTTGTTTTATATGTTTTGTGTGTATGGTACTTGCTGCTTCTAGTGTGTGTGTGTAAATGCCCCAGGTGCTCATGGTGGTGTGGTAGGGAATACCTCAGGCTTGAACCCTGTACCCTGTATGCAGGTGTTAAAGACTTGAGTTCCCTACCCACCACCGTTTGCAAAAAAATTGCAGATTTTTGCCTCATATTCGATCTGATCTGTTCCTCATAATATCTGTGGTTTGTAAATGCTGCAATGCTTGATATTTGATGGTGTAGTAGTAGCATTGTTGCCTCACGACTGCAGGTTCTCAGGTTTTATTCTTGGCTGGGGTTCCTTCTTTGTGGGGTCTGTTATCTTCTCCCTGCGTTTGTGTGGGTTTGCTTTTATTTGATGTTGCACTGGTAGCATTGTTGCCTCACAGCTGCAGGTTCTCAGGCTTGATTCTTGGCTGGGGTTCCTTCTTTGTGGGGTCTATTATATTCTCCCTGTGTTTGTATGGGTTTGTTTTTATTTGATGGTGCACTGGTAGCATTGTTGCCTCACAGCTGCAGGTTCTCAGGTTTGATTCTTGGCTGGGGTTCCTTCTTTGTGGGGTCCGTATCTTCTCCCTGTGTTTGTGTGGGTTTGCTTTTGTGTCCTCCCATGTTACAAAGACATGTCTGCATTATTTCTTCCTGGGCCTCTGTTGAAAATTGTTTTTTTGTTCCAAGTCAGACTGTCCTGATTAACAAATGTTAAATAAAATTGACAGGCATTTGAATTTCAGACTTCAGGTTTCTGAATGTTTAATTCCTTGCATATTTAATGGTGCAGTGGTAGTATTGTTGCCTCACAGCTATAGGTATTCTGGTTTGATTCTGGGTTGGGGTGGCTTCTGTGTGGAGTCTGCATCTCCTCCCTGTATTTGTGTGGATTTGCTCTGGTGCCCTGCCATTTTACAAAGACATGTCTGCAGTATTAATCCCTGCGTCTCTGCTGAAAATTGTTTTTGTTCTGTCTGCAGTAAAATTGACAGGCATTTGAATTTCAGACTTCAGGTTTCTGAATGTCTAACTCCTTGCATATTTGATTGTGCAGTGGTAGTATTGTTGCCTCACAGCTATAGGTTTTCTGGTTTGATTCTTGGTTGGGGTGGCTTCTGTGTGGAGTCTGCATCTCCTCCCTGTGTTTGTGTGGATTTGCTCTGGTGCCCTGCCATTTTACAAAGACGTGTCTGCAGTATAGGTTTTCTGGTTTGATTCTTGGTTGGGGTGGCTTCTGTGTGGAGTCTGCATCTCCTCCCTGTGTTTGTGTGGATTTGTTCTGGTGCCCTGCCATTTTACAAAGACGTGTCTGCAGTATTAATCCCTGCGTCTCTGCTGAAAATTGTTTTTGTTCTGTCCGCAGTAAAATAGACAGGCATTTGAATTTCAGACTTCAGGTTTCTGAATGTTTAACTCTTTGCATATTTGATGGTGCAGTGGTAGTATTGTTGCCTCACAGCTATAGGTTTTCTGGTTTGATTCTTGGTTGGGGTGGCTTCTGTGTGGAGTCTGCATCTCCTCCCTGTGTTTGTGTGGATTTGCTCTGGTGCCCTGCCATTTTACAAAGACGTGTCCGCAGTATTAATCCCTGCGTCTCTGCTGAAAATTGTTTTTGTTCTGTCAGCAGTAAAATTGACCGGCATTTGAATTTCAAACTTCATGTTCTTCAGAATACATAGTAGCACAACCTTTTTTCCTAGCAATTTTCTAAGTTTATAAGATGAATATTTTAAATTTGTCCCTATTTTTGGGACTGTATTCCTCCATTATTGGCTTTGTCCAGGTTTTTGTGCTAAGGTTGACAGCTATGGCAAGAACTGAATTCACTGAATATGTTTGAGGGCTGTATTCCCTCATTACTGGGTTTGTCCAGGTGTTTTGTACTAAGAGGTTGACAGCTATGGTGAGAACTGAATTCACTAAATGATAGCCATTTAAGTTTCAGTCTTCCTCTCTTTTACAAAGCAGCTGATGTGGTGTAGTGGTATGTTACTCTGACTGTTTTTTGCTCAGGGACCTTGGCAGTAAAATGTATGGTGGCAACACAACATTTTATTCTAGCAACTTTCCAAGATTATACAAGCAATGATTAATGTGTCCCTGTTTTTTGGGCTTTTGACCCCCCCAATACATTTTGGCTTTTTCCAGTTTTCTTGAGCTGCGAAGTTGAGATGCAGTTGAGTATTGAGTAGATTTTACAAGGAGCTGAGAGCTGCAGGGGAATAGAAGTTTAGTGCTTTGCCTAGTTAATACTATAGCACAACAGGTTGTGTACTTGCATTTGATGCAGAAGGCTGTGGGTTCTACTCCCACAAGGGTTAGATGCTGCCGTACTGAGAATGTTCTCCTTGGTGAAGATGCTAACTATGAGTCTGTTATCAGTTTGCCATCCATTTCCTCTTGCAATATTATTACTAGCTTATCATTTTTTAATGTAATATAGGCAATTTATTCCTGAGGGGCAACAGACACTTTATTTTTCGATGAAACCATGAAATATAAAGGTGATTGCTAGCAGCAACCGCTTCATTAGTTACAGATTTCTTTAATGTGGAATTATTTAGACGTCTTACTTCAGAGATTGTGCATATTTACTGATAATGGACTGTAGAATTGTGCATATTTACTGATAATGGTGGACTGTAGAATTGTGCATATTTACTAATAATGGTGGACTGTGGAATTGTGCATATTTACTAATAATTGTGGACTGTAGAATTGTGTATATTTACTAATAATGGTGGACTGTGGAAGTCTGAGTAGACTTTTTTATGATAAATGTTCTCAACTGGGCAGTTTTGCCATTATGGGTGCATATGGTTTGTTTCATTGCTTACTGGAAAAAAGTTTAAAACAAATTTAAAACACCCTCTAACAAGTGTACTGTATTGTACAAGGAATATAATTTTAGTACAATGAGGAAGGTGTATCAAAGAGCACATGTATGTTTCATATGCAAGGGGCTTATGATTTGAAAACAGCCCAAAATTAATCTTTATCTGCCACTGGCAAAATGTATTTTCTTTGAATGTGGGTTTCAATGCTGTTTCAATGAATGTGAGTTTCAAGGGTAGAGACGTTTTAATGCTAAGTTTTCATTGTGAGACTGCATTGCTTTGTTTAACAGATGACTTAGTGTTTGTGCTGTAAAATACAAAATAAAACTTTCAAATGAAGTCCAACTCATCATAGAAGTAAAGCAGTATGCACATTAGTGTTTATGGTAAATGGAGTGAAATAGCCAAGTAATGGTTCATTGGAATGGCTGCAGAGGCTCCATTCAACCATTATTTTGTCAGGGGGGAAGGGCAGCAAACTCAGACAGGCCCAGCTGAACTATACCTCCCAACTGTCCAGATTTTCAAAGAATGAATAGATTTTTGCTTCTTATTTTTGATTTGTTCTTCATAAAATTTGTAGTTTTCTGGCAAATCATTTAGGAATTAAGTCACTAAATAATAAGTTTCAGACTTCATAACCTTCAGAAAAATGCATGTTAAAGTAAGAGCTGTTTTATCAACTGACTCAATTTATACAAGAGCAATTTTTAGTACTGTTTATATGTGCCCCCAATATATTTGGCCTTGTTCAGATTGACTGCATTAACAGGTTGAGAGGTACATGCAAATAAATTGCTTTATAGAATTAGGCATAGCCAACCTCTCAACTGTCCCCAATTTTTGGCTCAAAATGTTGCTCTTCCCCCTAATAATCCCTCCGCAAAATAGCAATTTTGGAAGAAAACATGGAGGGTTTACAATTAAGAAATAACTGTAAAAATCAAAGTTATAGATTACTTGAAACGCATGTAGATTCTTTTATTTTGTCAGCTGCTCAAGGTAGCAGTACTAATATTAAAGTGTCCCTTCTTTGACAGGTAGCAGCTGTATTGTGTGTCTATTTTATATTTTTGCATCACATTTTTGGTCCATTTTTCATAAAGTTGTGTTTTTTGGCAAGTTAGTGACAAATCACAAAAGACTGAAGTTAGAAAATGACAGACATTTGAGTTTCAGATTTTATACCCTTCAGAAAATTCATACTAATGCAAGACCTATTCTATTATCTTTCTAAGTTTATTAGAGCAATATTTAAAAATTGTCCTTATTTTTGGGCCTTTGTCCCACTTCTGTGTATGGCTTTGTCCAGATTTCTTGCTCTTGAGGTTGAGAGGTATGACAAATGTGCCAGGGCCATCACAGTCAGCCAGAGAGATTTCAAATTGTGACATGCTTGTTGCACCCCACTCCCCCATGTAGTGACTCTGGATGTGTCCAAGCAAGGCAAGGAGTAGTTGTATCTACCTTGGATGGGGAGGACACACTGCATAAGTACTACAGTGGCTTTTCATCTGTCCTTGATTTTGCAGAATGGTCTGGTTTCTGTCATCTTTTTGTACTGTTGATTTATGCTTATTACTCAGATTTATGCTTATTACTCAAAGTGCCTGTTGCTCTGTGTTTAAGTAGCAATGCTTTAATGACCATAAGGTAAGCTTGTCTGAGATCGTAAGATGCAAGTAAGCTTTAATAAGCATACTGTTAAAGAATTGCCAACATTGAAAGCCTTTCTGTTGTTGCCATGCAGAGAATACTTGACTAGATAATGTATAAGCCTTGGGTATTAAAGGACAGGATTCCATTATTTTAAAAAGCTCATTACACTTGTTGGAGACTTCCAGTCATCTCTACAGACTTTACCCGTAAACTAAACAGGATGCCAATCATGTGTGGTCCATAACCTGTACAGTAATCCTTTAAGCAATGTATCTTGAGCTTGTTTCTTGTTTGCTTTTCATTTTTTACTTTGATCATGTTTTCCCCATGAAACAAGTTGTCAGGCAGCAGGTCTTTTTTGGATAAGAAACATTTTTACAAGTGGGGGCATCACATAGATTTCTACTTTCAGCATGTTACTTGGTACTTTAATAAAGCTGAATATATTATAATTAGAACTGCAGTGCAAGGAGAAGTGGTTTGAGTTGAGTGCTTCTGGTTTTTCTTATACTTGATTTTGACTGGCATTCCAGTAATGTATTTAAAAAGTAATTTATTTTTTCATGCCTCAAAACCTTTTGTTTCCATCTAGATATTAAGTAAGCTGTCATGCAGCCAATGCATTGAAATATTTTTATTCTTCTACACTTATTTTTGTCTTGATTGGACTTTCATAATGATGGTTTGCCACCCAGGGCAGCATATTTAATTAAAGTTAGTTTTTTGTGGTTTTGTGCATAGCTCCTCCCCTTCTGGTTGACCACACCCCCTTGACCCCACCCATTCAGCTGTCTCCTGCAGCCCCCCCTGTGATTTGAAGTCACCAGCCGCCACTGCCTACTTGCAAGCAATTTATATCACAAACCACACTGACACACTCCCACTTGAAAACATTATACATCACTTATAATCTACCCAATCATTTTAGGTCAAATATTACATATTTCATTTAAGTCCTGCCTTCTTTTAAATCTCATTCCTCCCCTGTATGTATTGTTCACATAATTCCCATTTTTTCCTATGTCGTCTGCTCCTACATTTTTCCTAATGATCTCAATTCCAGTTGTTTTATCTCTGTTACTGTATTTAC
>NC_056731.1:331329204-331351704 GCF_019279795.1 Protopterus annectens
CAGATGTTTTATTATATGTATGCTTCTTACTTGGTGGTTTCACTTTCTGACATCTTCTGTTTCCATATTTGTGAATTTGTAAAGCATCCTCACCAGCCTTGACAAACCCCTTTGAGACATGTTAAGACTTTTGAACTGTCCTCTGATTGAAATTTTTCTCCTCTAAAACATGAATTAGTTCACTCACTTTTCCCTCCATGGATTTTGACATTAACCTTTAATAGTTCGCTTATGTGCTTATGCAGATGAGAACTCGAAAATCACATATAGATCTTCACACTTGAGTTGCTTTTGTTAAAGAAAAATCATATTGCTTTTTCTGCTAATTGTTCCCATTTCTAAATATCTGAGCATACTTTCTGGTGGTACGGCGGTAGCGTTGTTACCTCACAGCAAGAGGTTCTCCCATTCGATTCTTGGCTGGGCTTAGGAGTGCCTTCTGTGTGGATGTCCTCAATGATGTTCAATGAAGACACACACATTTACGCATGCATGTCCTCCCTGGGGTTGGGTAGCGTTCGAAAGACATGCATGCGTAAATGGGTGTGCCTTCGTTGAAGGTTGGGCGTCGAGCTGGCACCTCAGCGTTGCATAAAAATCTATTGCCAATCATTTTCCTGTTTTGCTGTTTTGCTTCTAACATTCCATTTCAACTGCTGTGTTCTAACAGTAGATTTTTTTTAAACTAATGCATTATTAACATTTGTAAATCTGTTGAACTAAACTTAAAGAAGTAACTATCTTTTAATGTCTTCAACATTTCAAAATCCCACATACTTTTACTTTCCATCCAAATTATTTATCATTAGTAATGGCTTTACATACCCTGCTACTCCCCCCCCTCCCCACCCCATGCTTCATTAGGTAAGTCTGCAGGGGACAAGGAAACCCATATTTTTCTGTTATTACAGTTGTTTTAAGACATTTCTCTTTACTTTTCTCCTTAGTCTATATAGTCAATTAACACTGCTAGTACTTTTAATTCATATAATTTTCCTTCCATACCTATATTCCTTCCAACTTTTTTCTAACCAGTCAGCATCTTTTATTTATAGTCTTGACTGGCCGGTAACATACTTTGACCACATATCACCTCAGCTACCTATCTGAATAACCCAAAAGAGATAAGGAAACACTAAATCACTCTTTTGATCTGCAGTTCCCTATTTTGCCCCCACCTACTTTGTTCCCATCAGTCCTTGTAACAGAACGGACACAAGTGGTAATTTCTCTGCACCACAGAAGTCATCTCGCTTGCCATGTATTCTCATTCATACATTTTGATGAAACAACTGGGAAAGTACAGCCAATAGAAAGAAATCTATGAAAGCTTTATATAAAATGCCCTTCTCTTCCTCATCAATTTTATGAATAAATGTATCTTCCATGTTTGTTTCCTGAGGTTAAAGTATTACTTTTAATGTCACTTCCATCCCTCAGTTGTCCTCTTCTCTACTTCCAGCTTTTATCTTACATGCTTCAGTCACTTGTGCTATCATGTTACAATTCTCATACATATTTTAACTCCAATAACTAGCTAGTTCTCTAAGGGAACTAGAGACTATCGTTCATAATATGGCAAACTCTACTAATTCCATGGCTATAGCAACTCAAACCCTTACTCTTTCTTTTATTTAACACAGTTTGCAATATTAAAAACACAGCCTCTTTACAGATGGTTTGACACACCAACTTATTACTTGATACGTCATCAGTATTTCACTTTAATATGTCATTAACCTTTGAACTCACTTTCTTAGTTCAACACTAGTACTAACTTATATTTGCTAATAGAGCATTGTAAACTTCTACTCTTATATTTTATTCTATGACACTAATATTTAAAAAAGCATTGTAAACTTCTTAATACTTACTTTCTTGATCATCCTAATAACTAAATGTTATTTAAAATATTTTTTGCATAATGCTTAAATGGCCTAACATTAGTATCTAAATCATATTGTTTGAATTAAACAAAAAAGTTTCAACTTAATTTGTAATATGAAACAAAAAGTCTCTCTTCAGCTGGCTTATTATTATAATTCATTACTTATTGATACATTATGAGTGTTATACATGTGTCTTTGTATATCATAATTTGCTTTCATATAATCATTCTGAAAATATTGCTTAATGCTTCTGGCTATTATTAACAAAAGTTAGTTTTAGCCTAATACTTGTATGAATTAATATTAACCCAGAAATGTTTATCTTGTTAAACTGTGCAAACTTTTGTCTAAATTATCAGTTCAAATGATATCATGCATGTAATAACCAGTTTATATACCTAAGTAGTATCATTAAAAGTAGCATTTAAAAACTTAGCAAATAGTTTCTACATGTGATTCAACATAATTTGCAACATTTAACAATTAATATCTCTTTAAATTGTCTGTCATTCTAATTTCCTAAACTTCTCATTCAGTAGACAGAAAAAAATAGCGTTTAGCACAATGATTGCATAAACTAACATAAGGGTTTATAATTTAGTTTCACCTTTTGACACTTAAAAAAGCAGTTGCTTATCCGGTTCGCACATTAAAAATATATTTCAATGCAGCATTACACTTTGTCAATCTCTACCTGACTTGTACATTACTAATATACACGGATTGTTATCCTGTGTAGTTGTTTAGGTAACCTCCAGTCACTTCAGCCATCTAGTGCCCGGAATGGTTTACTGTCATATTTTTGAAAATTCTTCCACTGAATGACCATAGTGTTGATGGAAAATCTCACTTTCTGACATGTCTAAAAGGCAGAACATCAGAAATTACATACCTGAACTTCCTGGTTCAATGAATTTGACATAGCAGGATGTGATGTCAGTCTCCCATGCTATGCACATTAACATACCGTTACACTCAATGGTCAATAGTACAGTAATTGTACTATTTTGGAAGGGGGTACACCCCTTTGCATTCCCGTCAGGGGGGGGCTGCACCCTCCACACCCCCTGCACATTAAATATACCAACTCTGAGAACACATTACAGTGAGCAAATGGGCTAATTCCCTGTTCCTCTCTGAACCATGACCTCCCTGCGCAATGTCAAAAGCAAAATGTCGACCTATACTAACCATTCGCTGTAGTGTAGTTGATCGTTTTTGGTTCAAAATTATGCCGACTTGGAAACTGCAAGTCAACCACATGCTGGTCGACTGATACAGTTTCCAAGTTTTGATTGTAAATCACCTGGAGTCATATGGCTATACAAATATCTCAGGTCTCATCTTATCTATTTATCTACCACTTTTCCACTACTATCAACATCCTTTAGATGAGCTATTTGTTTATCCTTCTTTTCCCATTTTTTGAATGTAGAGTTATTATGTTAGTCAGCAGAGTGTGTGGAGGATACAACAGACTCACCCATGGACAAAATTTTTACCATGTATTTTTTCCTTCAGTGCTATTTAGTTTTGAGAAAGCAGGACTTTTGGTTAAATATTTTAATGCATCATACATTATTTATCTGCCAGTCACATTTTGAGCTATATTTGATTTCTTCCTGTGATAGTAAGAAGAATGTTTTTTTTCTTTCTAGTGTAATGCTTTCCAAATGTTACATTGCTCTAATGAAACTAGTATTTCATTTATTTTCTTACATGTAAGTGTTTTTGTGATTTTCTCTTTAAATGCGGGAGGCATATTAAAATTGCTACATATTTTTAGAGGTATGTATAACCACTATACATAAGTTAGATGAGGTGCCCAAAAATGGTGAAAAATAACATCAGTATAATAGTTTATAAGTACATGGGAAATAAGATAACAAAAAGTAGCTAGCTAAAAGCATAGTTGCATGGATCACACGTGTCCTACTTACTTTCTATAACCCAGTCAGCCCTGTTCTGGAAAGATTCTACCTACTTAAAAAGTGAGAAGTATAGGTAACTTTGTAACTTAGCTTAACAGTAAATTAAAAAAAAGAGACCAAAGGGAGTGATAATGAAAGGAAAACATGGAAAGCTGGCTTATGCAATCATGATCAATATACCATATTACAGAAACTTAGAAAGTCTGAATATATACTAACATAGCAAAGGCAACATACATTAGAAGTATGCAGCAGTCCAAAGTGGAACAAACAAGTCATTTTTACCAGGTAGTAAAAAACATTGACACAAGCATTTTTTTTAAATAAGCCCACTACTAAACCACTGACTAAAGAAGTTTTCAACAACATCAGCAAATTGGTTGACACTCCTCCAGAAGTAACCCAGCCTCTATTTCCTAATATCCCACAACTTTCACCCTGTTCTTTGCTGCACAAATGTATTTATTTATCCTTTGTTTAGCTATTAAACAAGCTGGACTACATTTTCATACATGACTTTCAGACCCTACACCTAAAGCTAGTAGTCAAATACCATTTATTTAAAACCCCTCTCTCCCTACTTGTACAATTTCTAATGGCTTCAAACATGCCTTCCTTATCCCACTGCCAAGAATTCCATCAACATCATCTGCCTCAGACTTTAGACCCATTGATAACATTTGCCAAATTCAAATTGTAATCAACTTTTGAAGTATGTCAGTGCATATAATTATTTTGGTTGACAAGCATCCTGGGTCCCCCCTAGGTGCAATTCAGTTACTGCCTTATACCATTTACTTAATCATATATGTGAGAATATGGACCTCAGACTACTAACTGGTACTATTTTCTATGACATGAAATGTGCTGAGACTGTGGACCATGAATTCAACTTTCGTTTTTGTTTGGATTGTTTATTTTTTGTTGCAAATTCAACATGTACTCTTTCTTTTGATTGTTTTTTGTCTTTGTCTTTTTGACCAAAGTCATGGCTGAAAATAGTCAGTGGAACAGTTCACTTACCCAGTGAAACATTAATAAATAAGTAAATTCTGACATTATTTAAATATGCACTGAAACTTTAGAATTTGATGTGCATTTTGGATAACATGTGAGTGCCATGTTTTTCCCTGTAGAGTTGGATACCACATACGCTTCAATTAGAGAATCAAAAATGTATTTTGAAATGTTTAACATAAAGCAGTATGTATAAACCCCATAATACACATGATCTTTTTTTGATAATTTACAGACATTTTCTTATAACTTCAGTTACATAAGTGAAAATCAAATTCTTCCAAAGAAGCCACTAATCACTGATGATTTATACAACACCTTTCAGGAATATACAGTTTTCACATTTTTTCTTAAAGACATTTAATTTCTAATGTGAAAAAAATTAAAGCACTCACGTTATAAAGCTGTATGGTGTTTTAACATTGTGCTTTAATAATTATTATTCATTTAGTACTGTATATATCATTATGTATAATAGAAAGGTAATGCTCTTCCTCACCGTCTGACATACTTTTTATGTTATGTATTTGCCAAACTATCCTACACCCCAAGATTAGTATTACATTCTTGCTGTGTACCTTACTGCAAATATTTCCATGCCATAAATGATAATGTCATAACATTTTGTTCAAGTTTAAAGAGTACTATGCTCAGCAAAGTAATATTTTCCCTTGTTGACCAGGTTAGCCCCACTAGCTAGTACCCTGTTTTCAGGGGATACCTGAGGTGGCTTTTAAACTACTAGGGAAAATTTGGCCAGTGCACTGGGGAACTTCCCCTATTCTTTTCAGAGTGTACAGGGACACAATTCTTTGTTAACTTCATGTCTTCCAGTCCAGAAGCAAAGGTGGCTCAAAGAAGCAGGAAGTCTGAAGATGGAAGAAAAATAAAGTATTTTTGTGTGTGTGAGGTGAAAGAAGCTGTTAACTGAACATCTGAGATGTTAAATGCAGTGGAAGAGGAGTCAGACGTGAAGCAGAGTGAGGTGGAGGGAGAGGAGAGTAAAGAGAACAGTGTAGTATCTAGTAAGAGGCTAAATGAGGCAATTGAGGTAGATATGGCAGATTTGGAAGTGTGTTTTCAGCAAAACTTGTTTGTATCTGAGTCTGCAACACTGGAGTGTATTGTTACAACTCTCCAGTTGAGAGGGATGTGGGATGTCTACTCAAAAGAGTTAATTGAACAGAGTGAGCCAGAGGGCAACTTCAGTATTGGATTTTACTTTATTAAGATTAGGGCAACTATCAGTGGTAGACCTAAGATGGGAAAATAGAGTTTCTAGACTTGTAGCAATATATGTATATGTTACATAAAAAGAGAGAGAAATGGTGTTTAAAGACATACTGGATTATATAATTGTAAATATGGATATTATAGATACTGGTGAATTTAGTTGTGACTTAAGAAATAAAATGAAAAAAAAGATAAGAAAAAATGTAGGAAATAATGAAATGTGAAAATCTAGCCATGGAGAATATAAATACAACTACATATAGCAGAGGTAATGTTAAAACAGAGATATATTATTTCTTATTTTCTAAAAGTATAGACATAGTCATAAAAGAAGCAATAGAAACTGGATTTTCAGACCATATGGCAATATGGATCAAAATCCGCGGTGGTGGTGGTGCTGCGGTAGCGTTGTCGCCTCACAGTAAGACGCTGTCCAGTTCGATTCTCAGCTAGAGCGCCTTCTGCGTGGAGACATGCGTGAATGGGCATACCTTAGTTGAAGGTTGTGTGTCAGGGCTGGTAACTTGGCATGTAAAAATCAACTACCAATCATTAGCGGCCCGGAGTTCCGCTGTGGCGACCCCTAACCAGGAAAAGCAGAAAGACACTACAACAACAACAACAACAACATGGCAATATGGATCAAAATAGAAGAAAATAAGGAACATATAAAAATTGGAAAAATAATTAAAAGAATAAATGAGAAAGTGTGGAATGAGAAAGGAAAATATTATGTACTGGGATTATGGAAAGATCATATAACTATGAGAGAATATTATAATAATTGGACAGAATAGTGGTTGGTATCTAAAGAGAAATATAAAAAAATATTTAAAATGGGAGAATAGAATAAGACAAAAAGAAAAAAAATATATAGAAATGCAGAATAAGATATTACAAAGTTTAGAAAGAAAAGTAGAAGAAATATATAAACAAAATCAAGAAAAAAATAAAGAGTTGTTATATAAACAAAGATATTTCTACAAAGAAAAAAGGAAGAAGTATCTCCATGCTTAAAAAAAATAATAAAAGAAGAAAGTAGTATGATAGAAATGAAAAATAAAAAGGAGAAAGTGGAAAAAAACAAAAGTATTATGAAAATTGTGGTACAGCATGCTAAATAGATAGCAAAGAAAAGAGAGATGAAAAATTAAAAAAGAATGGAAAGTGTGAAGAAAATGGAAACACTGTCATCTGTGTTAGCATGTCTGGCAAGAGATGTGTGTATATCCTCAGAGTAACTTGTATGCCAGCATATCTAACTGTGAAAATGTAAATAAGTTTTTAAAATGTTATTTCCCTGTTTATACAAAATATTAAAGAAACTGTTAGTGTTTTGATACATTTCTAATTGCACATGATTGTGAGGGAGATTCTAAAGTACAAACTGTCTGTTGAGAATCAGCTGATCAGTAAGTGATATCATTAGAATGTTCCTGGTTGCTATGTGATTATTTGAACAGATGATTGACAGGAATAAGAGCTTTTAAAAACAGCTGATTTCTATTTTTAAAATGAGACAGTTGAGACTGTTAACCTGGACTATAAAGGACACTGCTAAAGTCAGTTGAGAGGCAGTTAGTTAAAAGTTGCAGTCAGTTACAGTGCTGTGTAGTGGATACCCAAAAAAGAACTCACAAAAAATAGTAAGCCTGCCTTTGCATTGCTGTTATGTTTTAGATTAGATCAGGGACAGCATTCTCTATTTAGATTAGGAAAGTTTAGTTATTTAGATAGAATTTTTCTAAATTGATGGATTTCTGTCTTACAGTTTAATTTTATATTTCTGGTGATTGAATTCTGGTGTTATTTGAAAGTTATTGATTTACATTTTTAACAATCATTTTACTTATAATTACATTTTTAATGACTTACATTGTGGATGGACAATCAGTGGATTCTTTAGAGATTAGAGAGTGTTTATACGTGTTTCATACTCCCCAGGTCACATTGCATGCCTGGCTGCTTCTGGTCATAGCTGTCATTTATTTTGATATTTAATTTTTAATAATTGATCACCCTTTGAAGGGCATGTAAACCCATCTGACTCTGGCAGCAGCATTACCATTTGTATTGGAGAGGGAACACAGCTTGAAATTTGTGTCAGGCTTCCCATAAGAATTTGAGTGTGTGAGATTTAAATTTATTTTGAGTTTGAGTGAGTTATAGATCTTAAACTAGAACACATTGCTCTGAAGTGTATAATAAGGGATTACATTTGGGGTGGAAAGAGGTATATAGTCCAGTTTCAGGAAATAGAGCATGTTCTGGTTGTAATCTTAAGAGAAATTATGGAATTTTACTCTTGTGTGCTTTATGCTCTGACGTTTTCTGTGATGCTCTCACACTGGAGTCAGTAGTGAGGATTGAGACTCCTTAATTACTGACCTTGGTTTAAGTGGGGGACATCACATATTGGTGGCAGTCTGGTGAGATATTAACTGGGTGTTACATTTATTGTTGCAGCTTACTGGGATTTTTAATTGGATTTCAATAGCTTGTGGGTAGTTGTCATTAAGGTGTGCACTCTTGACAGCCAGAAGGTAAACATTCAGTATTTCAATCCACACAGTTTTATTCATTTTTTTTTAGTTAAATAGTTAGGTATAGCAGGCAAGGATGTCAGCAGAAGATGTAGCCAGCTGCCAAAGATCCAGTTGGCTGTGTAGTGTGAAGCCAGAAGATGGGTGCATGCCAACCTGACCAAGAAAGCAATGATTTCAGCCTTGTTTGCAGGCACAGCTTAGACTAGTCGTTTGGAGGATATTCAGTTTTGTGTTGGTGATATGCTGCCTACCAAGACAGGGCTAACCACATTTTCTCCAGAGGGCCTGAGAATCCATCTGCAGTTAAGGAAATTTGAACTTGAAGCTGAGGAGAAACAGCATCAACATGAACTAGAAACCAGATGTCTTGAACTGGAGACCCAGCGACTGCAGACAGAATAGAGACTGAAGCATTTAGAAGCCAAGGACAATGAGAGACAGTGTGAGGAGAATGACAGACAGCACTGGCATGAAGTGGAGCTTCATGGAGGTAATAGGGATGGGAATACCTGGACTCCAGGAGCTGTAAAGGTCAGTAAATTATTTCCTGAGTACAGAGATGGGGATGACTTTGATAGTTTAATTCATATTTTTGAAAAGGTATGTAGACAATACGATGTTGACCGTAAGCTCTGGGCTCAGCTCCTGACTCCCTTACTCCATGGTAAAGCTGTTGAGGCTGCAGCAAAGTTAAATGATGTAGATTGCTTGAATTATGACAAAATGAAATGTTGCTTGCCTGACTGTTTCAAACTTACACCCGAGGCATATAGAAAAAAGTTTTGTGAACATAGATGAAAGGCAGATAAAAATGTATATGATTATATTGCTGACTTAAGTACTTACTTTCACAGATGGGTGATTGGGTGTTAGGTTACCACTTTTGAAGGACTAGCAGAGCTTTTGGTGAAGGAGCAAACCCTCAGTACATTGCCTGATGACATGAGATTCTGGTTAGCAGACCGTGAGTGTAACTCTGGAGAGAAGTTGAGGAGAAAAGGGGATCTCTGCTTGGAAAGCAGAGCAGCACTGCATAAGAAAGGGATACCCAGTACTGTGCATGGACATAAGGGAAACCATGGGGGGGGGCAATCTAAACCATTCCACCAGAGTATACCAGTAAACCAAGTGCACTGTTAGGAATTAGAGGTTTCAAGCATAACCAGGGGGCACACATAGCAGCCAAATGCCCATTGAGGCAAGTTGAGAAACAGAAGGTGAGGGAGACAGTAAGTGTGGGTGACAAACTGCCAGTGGTAAGTTGTTTAGAGACAACTGGGGTGCCAAATTATCACCAAATTTTACATCCTATCTTAGTAGACTGTAAACAGGTAACTGCTAAGAGGGCTCCTGCTTCTGATATAACCATTGTGAGGCCTGCAGTGGTTAGAGAAGAGCAGTACTTGCTTGGACAGTCCACTCCACTCAGAATATTGTGAGGGACCCTGTTCCAAATAACTTTGGCTAGGGTTCATCTTGACTGGGAGGGTGGAAGAGGAAGCAAGCAGGTAGGTGTGTTTGAGGATATTCCTAGATATGTCCTGATAGGGAATGACTTTGATGATGCAATACCTTGTGTACAAGCAGTGACCTGCAGAAAGGCATGTAGGTCCAGTAGTCTGGTACAGACCCAGAAAGATCTCATTCCTGAAGCTGGGACTGGGGTGGTGGCTGTTTCAGAGAAGGTGCTATATGGAATCAGTAAGTCTAAATGTGAATCACAGCTGCAGGTGGGTACTGATGTTCCCTTGGACACAGTGACTGCAGGGACTGAGGTGAGTAGTGGTACCCAGAGTGACAGCTAGGTGTAGCTGTCAGAAGTGACTAGGCTTCTTGTGGAAGAGGAGCTGGGGAAGGTCAAGAAGGTAGAGTTGAGACAGGCTCAACTTACAGATCCTACCTTGCAAAGCTTGACAGAGATGGTTAAGGATCCACCTGAGGCTCTAGGAACAGGGGAGTCTGTATACTGGAACAAAGGTTTGTTGTATAGAGAGTGGACTCCTAGAGTTGGGCTAGAAGATGAAGTAATACAGCAGTTGGTAGGGCCTAGAGCTTACCATCTGCCACTTTTAGCCATAGCACGTAACATTTTTTTCTCAGGTCATATGGGCATAAGACATACTAAGAGATGTATTATGCAGAATTTCTAATATCCAGGGATTGTGAGGGATGTGGTAGGATATTGTAGGACTTGTGAACAATGCCAAAAAGTTGTAAAGCAGCGGACAAGGCTAAGGCTCTGTTAATGACTTTGCCTGTTATTGAAGAGCCGTTTCAGAGAATGGCCCTGGATATTGTGGGACCCCTGAGTACTCCAAGTTCTACAGGAAAAAAATACATCTTGGTGGTAGTAGACTATGCTACCAGATATCCTGAGGCAGTGACTCTGTATATTAAGGCTGAGAAGGTGGCAAATGATTTGCTAGAAATCTTCAGCAGAGTAGGTTTTCCACAGGAAATACTGACTGACCAAAGTGCCAACTTCATGTCAGACCTGCTGACTTGTCTATGGAAGCATTGTGGGGTGAAACATCTAAAGACCCCCCCTACCATCCCCAGACTAATGGTCTTGTGGAGAGGTCAAACTCTACCCTGAAGACTATGCTACTGGCCTTTGCAGACCAGTTTAAAAGGGTGTGAGACAAGTATTGGCACCATCTGTTATTTGCGTACAGGGACATACCACAGGAATCTACAGGTTTTTCACCCTTTGAGTTATTATATGGGCATAGGGTGAGGGGACCTTTAGATTTAATTCAAGATGAGTAGGAAGGTGAGAGTGAATCCCACAAGGTGTCTGTTGTGTCTTATGTTCTCAACTTTCGGACAAGACTTAAGGAGCTCATGGGTTCAGCTCAAGAGAACCTAGCAGTGGTTCAACAACAAAAGAAAGTGTGGTATGACAGGAATGACCCTTTGAGGTCATGAGAAAAATCAGTGATGTGAACTACATGGTAAATTTGGTAGGTAGGAGACAAAGGCACAAAGTGTGCCATGTGAATATGATGAAACCTTATCATGACAGGGAGACCCTAGTATTGAGCATGCATAGCGTATGTCAGGAAGAGTCTGAAAGGGATATGTTAACTGATCTTTTGTGTGAGGATTGACACCTCTGTTGAAGAGATCACCATACTACAGCAGTTAACTCCTAATCAAGTCTGGGAGATAAAAACAGTATTGCAGGAATTTAGGGATATGTTCAAAGGGAAACTTGGGTGTACTGACTTGGTAAAGCACCATGTAGACACAGGGCCCCAAAAACCTATTAAGTAGGTTCCTTATAAAGTACCTGAGAGAGTGAAGCAGACTCTGAAAGAAGAAATAAGGGAAATGCTAGAACTGGGGGTAATTCAAGAGCCCAACAGTACTTGGGCTTCCCTAGAAGTGCTAGTCCCAAAGAAGGATGGTAGTGTGAGATTCCAGAAATTAAATAGTTAGAGTAAGATGCATACCCCATGCTGAGAACAGACAAAGCCCTACAACAGCTGGGCGGGGATAGGTATCTGACCACTACTGATTTGACTAAGGGATACTGGCAGATATCCTTGACTTCTGCTTCTAGAGAAAGGTCAGCTTTTGTAATTCCTTACGGATTGTATGAATTTACCAGGATGCCTTTTGGAATGAAAAATGCCCCAGCAACTTTCCAGAGGCTGGTAGACTGTATCTTAGTAGGAGCAGAGGAATATGCTGTAGCATAATTGGATGACATCACTATTTACAGCCATTCCCAGCAGGAACATCTCCAACATGTGAGGCAGGTCTTGGATAGATTATGTAGGGCAGAATTAACCATCAAACCCAGTAAGCATCAAGTGGGTATAGCAGAGGTCACTTACATAGGACACAGAGTGAGAATTGGTAAAATTAGGCCAGAACCTGTCAAGTTGTAAACTATTCAAGAGTGGCCAGTTCCTGTTACTAAGAAACTAAAAGCATTTCTAGGGATAGCAGGGTACTATAGGAAATTTGTGCCCAATTACAGTTTCATAGCTGCACCTCTTACTGACCTAACTAGAAAGAATAAACCGGACAAGGTAGTGTGGACCACCAACTGTGAACAGGCATTCCATAAATGTAAGGAGATTTTGGGAGGACTCCCTGGGTTAGCCAGCCCAGATTACAATAAAGAATTTATTGTACAGGCAGATGCTTCAAATTGTGGAGTGGGGGCTGTACTTAGACAAGTTTCCACAGAAGGAGAAGAGCTCCCAGTGGTATATCTGAGCAATAGACTCCAACCTAGAGAAGAGTGTAATGCAGCTGTGGAGAAAGAGTGTTTGACCATAGTGTGGGTATTGCAAAAGCTGCAGCCCTCTCTTTATGGGAGAAAATTCACTGCACTCACAGATCAGAACCCTTTAACATGGATTAATAGGGTCAGTAAGCAAAATGCCAAGCTACTGAGGTGGAGTCCAGGATTGCAAGCATATGCTATGACCATACAACATCACAGTGGGTTAATAATGCCAATGCAGATGGATTGTCCAGGAGAAGAGTGGGTTAATATTCCCAGACAGACCCATTTTTCTCAAGTGTCGGTTTTCAAGGGTCACTTGAAAATTGTGCTTGAGTCATGGGGAAGAAATGTGAAGAAAACGAAAACACTGTCATCTGTGTTAGCATGTCTGGCAGGAGAGTTTTGTATATTCGCAGATTAACTTGTACTGTATGCCAGCATGTCTAATTGTGAAAATGTAAATATGTTTTTAAAATGTTGAATATTTCCCTGTTTGTATAAAATGCTTAAATAATTTGTCAGTGTTTTGATACATTTCTAATTGCATATTTGTGAGGGAGATTCTAAAGTGCAGTCTGTGGAGAATCTGCTGATCTGTAGGTGATATCATTAGAATGTTCCTGGTTGCTAGGTGATTATTTGAACAGATGATTGACAGGAACAAGAACTTTTTCAAACAGTTGATTGTTATTTTTAAAGTAAGACAGTTGAGACTGTTAACCTGGACTATAAAAGAGACTACTGAAGTCAGTTGAGGGGCAGTTAGTTACAAGTTGCAGTCAGTTACAGTGCTGTGCGGTGGATTCCTGAAAAAGGACTCACCAAAAACTGTAAACTTGCCTTTGCCTTGCTGTTATGTTTTAGATTAGATCAGGGACAGTATGCTCTATTTAGATTAGCAAAGTTTAGTTATTTAGATAAAATTATGCTAAACTGATGGACAGTTTAATTTTATATTTCTGGTGATTGAATTCTGGTGTATACTAAAAGTTATTGATTTACATTTTTTTAATAATAATTTTACTTATTATTAAATGTTTTTCATTACTTACACTGTGGCTGGACAATCGGTGCATTCTTTAGGTATTAGAGAGTGTTTATACTTGTTTGATACTCCCCAGGTCACCTTGAATGCTTGGCTGCTTCTGGTCATAGCTATCATTTATTTTGATATTTAATTTTTAATAATTGATGAACCTTTGAAGGGCATGTAGACCTATTTGACTCTGGTGACAGCATTGCCATTTGTACTGGGGAGGGGGCACAGCTGGAAATGTGTGTCAGGCTTCCCATAAGTGTTGTAGTGTGTGAAATTTAAATTTATTTTGAGAGTGAGTGAGTCAGAGGTCTTAAACTGGAACACATTGCTCTGAAGTATATAATAAAGGATTACATTTGGGGTGGACAGTGGTATATAGTCCAGTCCCAGCAAATAGAGCATGTTCCTGTTGTGCTCTTAAGGAAAATTACAGAATTTTACTCTTGTGCATTCTGTGCTCTGGTGTTTTCCATGATCCTCTCACACTGGCATCTGTAGTGATCTTTGAGGGTCCTTAATTACTTACCCAGGTTTAAGTGGGGGGCATCACATATTGGTGGCAGTCCAGTGGGATATTAACTGGTCATCACAGAAAGTTAAGCAATTTACAAAAGAAATAAATAAAGATGGCAATAAACAGATCACTCTAATGGAAGTAGATTTGGTGTTGAAGGCAAATCTTTATTCTGCACCAGGTTAGATGGTAAGGTTATTTAATGTATAAAAATATGGAGCAATATGCAAAAATAAATCTTAGTATGTATATATAATGAATGACTAAATGACTGTATTTGTCATACACAATCATATAGTGGAATTATGAGATTTATTTGAAAGAAAGGAGAGAAGAATGTAATGTATAATTGGAATTCAGCTGTGTTAAATAATACTGACTATAAGATAATTTATGAAAATAATACAAATGGCATTAGAGAATAAGCTTGATAAAGTATTAGAAGATAATATTTTTTGAGTTATAGGAAAAAGGATGCCAGGAATTATTAATGATTGTTAGAGAAATGATAGACTAGGTTAAAAAAGAAAATAATGAAGCACAATTAGTGGTAGGAGACATAAATAACACATATGGTACAATAGATCACAATATGTTATGGAAAATAATGGAAAGGTATAATTTTAGTAAGCAAATTCAGAAAGTAATTAGATCAGTGTATAGGAACAGCAAAAGTAAAATTTTGATAAATGGTTGGTTAAGTAAAGAGGTATAAATGAACAGAGGTTTAAAACAAGGTTTCCTGATGAGTAGTGTTTTATTTGTGATACTAATGAATTAGGAAATAAGAAGATCGCGGTAAACACAGAGTAATGGTATTGAATATCCTGTCATTATATCTTATGCAGATTGTATTAGTCTTATGAACAAAGACAGTAAAATGATGGAAGAAGTGATTTTGTGTGTAAATGGTAGTTTGCAAGAAATGGGGGTGTCACTAAATGGAGAAAAAGTAAGGGATTTGGCTCACAGGAGAAGTTAAAGGAAATTCAATTAGGAACAAAGGAATATCTATATTAGGAATAAAATTTAGTATATTGAGTGTTGTTAGGGAATGATGGATGAAAATTGTACAATGACTAAATGGAATTAGTGTCATATTTAGTAGGCATAGATTATCTTTTAGAAAAAAAAGTGCATTTGATTAATTCCATATGTATGGGGAAATAGCTTATGTGGCTGGAGTACATGTGATACCAAAAGATTTGGAAGAACAGTTTACTATACTGATATTTAGATTTACTTGGGGATCTAGGTTAAACCCAGTTAAAAGAGGAGTATTATATATGGATAAGGAAGATGGGGATTCGGGTATCATTGAATTTGTATAGGTTGTTAAAATGGATAAATGGAAAAGAAAGCAAATTGGTATTAAGATTATTTAAGATAAAATATGAAAGGAAATGGAATGTGATAAAATTGAAAACAAAAGAGAGAGACAGAGAAATGAAGACATCAAGATGTATCAAGACAAAATAAAAATATGGAAGTTAAGAAGTAGAAAAAAATTGGAAATTATAGTACAAAAGCATAATGGTGATAAATTACTGTGTGAATCCATGGGGGCATTTGTCAGAAGAAAAAACAGCAGCTATAAAACAAAGAAATAAGTGGTGTATGAAGAATGTGGAATGTCAAGATCTTTTATGGAGGGTACATATTAATAGACTGCCTGCAAAAGTACATATGCCTTATAGAAAGTAAATGAAATGATCTGTCTCTTGTGTGGTGAATTAGAAAGTGCAGACCATGTTTTTAACATGTAAAAGAGTAAAGAAATTATGGGAAAAATAATAGAAAAGAATATATATTTTGAAAAAAATACAAGAAGATAAACAGATAAATATGGATATAATTGGATGTGGATTTTATGAGAAATTTAGTAAGGACTATATCAAAAATTTGGATAACTAACTGCTCTGTATTGTATGGATAATATGGAATGAAAGACTGAATGAGATTATGTTTAATGGAAATTAGGTAATACCTAATATAATATGAAAAATCAAGTGGTGGTTGTGTAAAAAGGATTGGGGTCTACACAAATGTGAAACAGAAAGTTATAAGTGATGAAGAATTGTAGACCTAATGTAAATTTTGTTAATATGTAAATTTGCATGTAGTTGCATATAATAAAAGACCCCTACCTTTTCGCTAGGTGCCATGTGATCTTTTACATCTACCTGAGCTGCAAAGGACAACAGACTCAGGAGTGCAGCACCCCCTTATGCTGCCATTCAGTGTCAGTAATCAATCTATCTGCTTTGGGACTAGAACTCATAGCCTTCTGCAATAAAAGTGAGTGTGTGACCTTTTGCACCATGGACACTGAGTAAATGCAAAGTAGATATGCCGAACTTATTGAATTTCTTTTCTGCGTAACTGTCATTTTGGTCCCTTTGTATTCTATTTGTAATTGGCGTGATCATACATTAGTGCCGTGTGTGACTTCTGCTCCTTTCATTTTCCTTCATAAGTACATTTTTACTGGATTATGTATTTGCTATGCAGTGGGAAAGGGGTGACTTATGAAACTTTTATTGACTTTTCCAAGCTGTTCTTACTCTGCATTGTGCGATACAGATTTCAGACTACTACCGGGAATTGGCAGAGATTAGCATTGTGTATGCACTTGAATTTTATTAACTCTATAAGGCCGGATGGCTAATGTAAGTGTGCAAAATACAGAACTGCGAAAGGAACTGTAAACAAGCATGTCACTGCAGCTTTGGTGTAGTGCAGCTGTTTGTACAGCCAGAGATTTGGCTAATTTTAATGTGCGCCTTTATGCAGTGGATATATGGGTTTAGAGACCATGATTTATCATTTCTGTGCTGCAGTGTTTAACAAGAGTACTTTTTTTCTGATGACAGGACCATCCTAAAGATATTAAAAGACTTGGCAGGATGATAATATGTTCTTTATTCCTCTGATTATTTTAGAATGCTACTGTGTATGGCAATATAGTGCAGAAGACTTGTGATTTAAGAGTATTTAGAAAACAGCTTTGAGTTTTGTTCCTAGACAAGAATGCATAGAGCCAGCAAGGGCTGATTTTTTGCATTCCTGAGATCCAGCAGGCAGTTAGGGATTGATGTAAGTGGCATAAAAATTAAGACTTACAATTTACAGATACTTGTTAATCTAGCAATTAGTTGTGTAATACATGGGACTGAAGGAGTTGGTGAAGAGAAAAGGATAAAGCTTAGCAAGGGGAAGTAAAAGGTGTGGGGTTAGCAGGAAATTAATTGGAACAAAAGTTATTAAGATGGTCTTAGTGAATGAGGATGTAAGAAGTAAGGTACAGACAACGCTGTATTTATAGTTAATATGCAAGAAAAGTGGTAATTGAAAGACATGGAAGGGACAGAAAATTGGTATGATCCATCTGAGCTATTCAAATGATGCATGTAAATTAAAGCGATTAAGTTGAGTAATGCTTTTTACTTCGGAGGTAGTTAGGAAACAGGGGAACTTGCAAGTTTTGCACATATCATGTTTAACATGCTCTGTTGCTTTTCCTAGCAAAAGCTATAAAATAACAAGGTCTGTGTCATGTACACCAGCAATTAGATATGAATAATGCTTCTTGTTACTAATGTAAAGTCAACTGTAGGGGCACAAAACATGTTTATCATTGGCACAGAATAGAGACTTGTTTGTAGTAACCAAACAATTAACACCTGGTAAGGCTTGAAGATCTGCCTATACTTGTACATCTGGTGATGGAATCCTAAGAACTGCCTGTCCTGGGATGTTAGGTTTAACAAGTTAAACATTTGTTCCGAATTTTGCAAGGTCTCCATATTCTTGCTTTGATTAATATGTTAATTAAACTTAATTGTTGTTGTAAATGTGATATACAATGTGGTTAGTTGTGATTGCACTGAAAGGGCAGTGTTCTTTTAGAGGTATAAAAAAATCATATTAATCAGCGTATGATAAATAAGTATGAAGAACTCACTGGGTGCAATTTCCATAAAATATTACTGACAACTGACATTCATTATTTTGCTCTTTGACAAAATGAGTACAATGTCAACATTTTAGAAGAGATAATTTGTTTATTTTTTTCCATAATGAACTTGGGCAAGGAAGTATTCCCTCAGTTTTGTTTACATGGCTCCTCTTTGTAGTTGTTCGGAAAAATCAGATTTTTGGTATGGAATTGTACACTGAGAAGTTTAAGAGTTAATGCTGAGCCTCGCAGATAGTGCTCAGAAATTTGCATTATAGCAAAGCTATGGCCTGCACAGCAGCTGAAAGTGTTTTTTTTTTTTTTTTTTTTTAATTAAAGCGGTTAGAACAGTTTCATACGTGGTGTGGTTTTGTGGATACGCAGATGGGTGCATTAAAAACTTGAAAGGGTTGATAGGAAAGACTGAAAAATGTTAGACAAGCAAAGTCGGGGAACACACAAAGGAAACCTCAAGATATTTTTAGCTGGAGGATGCGCAATATGTTTTTGGGTGGATACACCCCGCAATATATTTTTTAGGGGATACACCCCCAGATTTTTCAGAAGCTTTTTTTTTGTAAGAAGGTAGTGTGGTTGGGAAATGGGAAAGAGGGTGTAGAAGAAATGGTAAGGGAAGAAGGGCTGAGGAAGTCTCATCTGTGTTCCCAGTCCACAGAGAATCAAACACATCTACTGCCAGATGATGTTGCAGGGGGTAGGTCCCTGATGTTGAGGGGGTAGGGGCCTCTGTTGGTACAATTGGGTAAATGTGTCTTCTACACACTGAAGAGAGGATTTGCCTTGCATAATTCCACTGTCCACTACCTCTACCAGTATGTACTCAACCAAACTCTGAATCCCCCATTCAGTGAGGCCTACCAGGCCGCCACATTTGTCACAATGCCTGCAGGACAGGCACCTCTGCTCTGACCTTGTGAGGGCAGCCCTGGACATGCAGAGAGTGATCTTTCCCTAGCCTGGGAGGTATGTGCCCCAAGCTAACCTGGAGGTCAAAGTTATAAGGTATGTGGAGTATAGTATAGTGTATGTGAGTATAAAGGCCACTACTGTCCACAAACAAAAAAACTGTTGTTACCTTAGTTGTAAATCAAAATGTGTGTTATGATGATTTTTTTTCACTATTTAGACTTTGCCAAGTCCCCCAGCACATCCTAGTCAATCCCAATCCCACACAGATCAAAATACTTCTCAAGGACAACCTAGCTAAATCTTGGCTCTGTTCTTGCCTACCTCCCTGCTGATCATCTCCCCCCTTTTACTGCACATTTCACCTCTGTCATTATTACAACCTTACTGCATCCTTATAATTTCTATCTAATCTAACTCATCTTACCTTCTACCCACTCTTCCTACTCTCATCCTAATTATACACTGTATGTAAATACTTTCATACTATTACATGTTTTTATCTATTTTTATGTATAAGATAAACCCATTTGTATTTTTGGCTACTGTACTTTGAACTCAACAATGTCTATGTTATATTTTTGCAATGTTTGTATTTTGTATTTATCATAACTTTTCTTCCCGGGCCCCTGCTGAAAATGAGTATCTCCCCACTTGAACTATCCTGGTAAATAAATGTCAAATAACTAACTAACTAACTAAATAAATAAATAAATATCTCCTATGAGTTTGTTTTCAATTTCCATTACAAGTTGAGCTTAGCTACTATTTTTTTATGGTTCTCCACCTTTTCATCATGATACTGGCCTGGCACTCTGGTACCCCATCAACACCAGGTCACCCAGCCAGCTTCTTGCACCCCTCAGACTATTCCAATAGTGCTGCGGCTGATCACAGTCCTTAGGCATCTGGGGGCTTGGCACATTTGTACATCCATCCCAAGGTTATTTTTTGTTATGTTCTATGCACTAACCCCCCCCCCCTCTACAAATGCACTATTCCCCTCCCCCCTTTGGACATAATAGTATATGCCTGAGGACTGGGACTGCAGTGGAGCTATGAGGCACATCACACTGCTTCTGTAGCAGCTCAGCTATGTCTCCACCCTTTTCCTGTCTTCTAGGCACACGTATCCATGTGTTGGCCTTAGCTTCTATTAGAGATTAACATTGGAGGTGCCCATGGGTTCAAATGAAATCCTTTGAAAACACCCATTGACTCAGGAGGAGTAGGAAATGAGAAACTGCCCAGGCTTTTCTTAACAAGGGGGGATAAATACTGGTCTTGACTGGAGCCATTGTTAGGATGCCTTAGGAACAGTTAGGAGGCCTCCTGAATTCATTGGGGGTTCCCTTTCCTGAGAAGGCAGTGCCAGAATAAGGTGGTAAGATTGGATCCATTATCTAAAGAAGGTGTCATTATGATGATTAAACATCTGTGTTTAACAATGCTATGGGAAGAGATGAGAATTAGCTAGAAATGCAGAAGGCACTGGACATTGTTGGAGATTTTTGGTGAACAAACCTTGTTGGATGTTTTTTTCTTTTTGTGTGCAAACCTTTTCAATGTTGTATGTAACGTTTAGGCAGCACCTGTGGACTGGTAGGCAGAGGTGGTGGTCCCCATTTTCAAAAAGGAGGACAGGAGGGCATGTTCCAGTCATAGAGGGATCATGCTGCTCCACCTCCCTGGGAAATCACGTGCCGAAGGGCAGGAAATGACTCATTGCCCAATAAGTGAGCTTCTCATTCAGAAGGAACAGTGAATCATCTCTGTGTCTTTGTACAGAATTTAGAGTCATTGAGTTTGCAAGTAATCACAGCAAGTGTTTTATACACTGGAGAAGACATATGACCACATTATTTGTGTAAGAAATTGTAAGGAATTGTGTAAGGAAGTGTTTGCAATCCTTCTACGTGGCACACCTCATCACAAAAGGTTTCTCATCCAGAAAAAAAGAGGTCATTGTTCCCCTCTACTTATCACTCATTAGACCCATTATAGAGTACAATGCCCCTTTTGGTATGTACCTCACAAGACATCTACAACAACTGAAAAGGCTGCAGAAATACCTCACAAAGAGGATTACCGGCCTCAAACAGATGCCCTACGCAGACCGTCTCAAAAAAACTCCAGCTTTACTCCATCACATATCACCTACTCAGAGGTGATCTCTGCCTAACATACAAAGCTATGTCAAACCCAGAGTTGTTGGACATGCTCCACTTAAAGAAATCCCAATCCCTCCGAGCTAGGGACCTAAACCTTGTCACCACAATAAACAATACATACCGGAGGGATAGATTCCTGTCCCAGAGACTTCCCATACTCTGGAGTAAACTCCCTATCTATATCAAACAAAGCTCCTCATTAGCACTCTTCAAGAAAAATCTTGATGATTGAATGGGAAATAGGAAATTCACCCCGGAGATTACCTCTGTGGCCCTGTTCGACAGTGGCACAGGAAAATAATTTTCTTCGGTGGCAAAAGCCAGGGTACCTTTTTGGCTGGGCTTGTATAGGCCCCAGGGCCGATAACCTAGTACCTACCTATGAACCTATAACAGTAAGGGGTCTCAGGGCTACTGTTGCATGATATGCAAAATCTGTGTTTGAGGTAAACAAAATGCTGCACAATTTAAAGCCATTCCTTGACAATATGATACAAAATGTTGCACAATTTAATGCCATTCCTTGACAATATGACACAAAATTATGCACAATTTAACTCCATCCCTTGACAATATGACACAAAATAATGCACAATTTAACTCCATTTCTTGACAATATGACACAAAATGCTGCACAATTTAACACCATAACTTGACAATATGACATTGTTTTAGTGTGTTTGCAAAACGGTGTTCTCTGATATGTCCCTGTAGCTTCCCTTCTCTGTTCCACAGCATTGTTCACCATTCTCTTGTTTGTGAAACATGGATTGTGCTCTAAATCACCAAGTGTGCAGATGCGTATGCCCATATACCTTGGCATACTGAGGGAGTATAAGGGATTTCTATGAATTGTGTAGAACACGGTACATTTTTTACTGTATACCAGCCCTGCACATCAGAATGCCATGTTTATAAAAAATATTCTTCTCAGGACCTGGCAGTCAGAGATTAGCAGTGTTACTGTGTACATCAATTGACATTGGTAGACTAGGCACCCAATGCAAAACAAACAATTTATAAGAAAAAATA
>NC_056731.1:331356704-331361704 GCF_019279795.1 Protopterus annectens
TATCAGCTGAAAAGTGGGTGAATTCATTAGAATGTTCCTGGTTGCTAGGTGATTATGTGAACAGCTGATTGACAGGAAAAAAAAACTTTTTCAAACAGCTGACTGTTATTTTTAAAATAAAATAGTTGAGACTGTTAACTTGGAATATAAAAGAGATTGCTGGGCAGTTAGTGATGAGCAGCAGTTAGTGAAGAGCTGCAGTCAGTTACAGTTCTGTGCAGTGCATACCCAGGAAAAATGACTCAACAAAAACTGTAAGCCTGCCTTTGCCTTGCTGTTATGTTTTGGATTTGATCAGGGACAGTATTCTCTATTTAGATTAGTTCAGTTATTTAGACAGAGTTTTTCTAAGATGATAAACTTCAAAATTTTAATTTTATATTTCTGGTGATTGAAATCTGGTGTTTTATCAAAAGTTATTGATTTACATTCTTGTAACCATTTTATTTATTAGTAAATGTTTTTCAATACTTTAAAGTGTGGCTGGACAATCAGTGTGTTTTTCAGAGATTAGAAAGTGTTCATACCCGTTTGATACTCTCCAGGTCACCTCAAATGCCTGGCTGCTTCTGGTCATAGCTATAATTTATTTTGATATTTAATTTTTAATAATTGATGACCATTTGAAGGGCATGAAGATCTGTCGGACTCTGATGGCAGTGTTTACCATTTGTATGGGAAGGGGACACAACTGGAAATCTGTCTCAGGCTTTCCATAAGTGTTTGAGTGTGTGAAATTTGAATTTATTTTGAGTGTAAGTCAGAGGTCTTAAACTGAAACACATTGCTCTGAAGTGTATAATAAAGGACTAGATCTGGGGTGGGCAGAATTATATAGTCCAGTCCCAGGAAATAGAGCACGTTCCTGTTGTACTCTTAAGGGAAATTTATGGAATTTTACTCTTGTGTGCTTTGTGCTCTGGTGTTTTCAGTGACACTCCCACACTGGTGTTAGTGGTGAGGATTGAGGCTCCTAATCACTGACCCGGGTTTTAAGTGGGGGACATCACATTAATTGGTGATAGTCCAGTGAGGATATTGGGCAGACATCACAGTCTGATAAGAGTCAAGTACAGTGAAGTTATAACCTCCCTGGTCTTGGATGCGATGCCCTTATTTATGAGGCGTGCATTGTAGACTGCATTTCTTACCACTACGGACACATATTGATCGAAGTCTCACACCACTGAGTTTGAGCTTAGAGGGGTGCTGTCTATATGATAATTAGCAGGGCTACTTCTTTGCCAAAGGGAAAATTAGGCATTTTTATGTGTTAAGTTTTGGTCTATGAGTTTGGCACCAATCATTTGTCTGTGCTTCTGTAATATGTTAACATCATTGGGAGACTCTATGATTGTGCCCACTTTACACTCATCTGCAAAAATGGTAAGCCACAGGCCCTCTACCTTCATATGAACTTCAGAGAAATAGATTACAAACAGTAGAGGGCCCAGCACAGGTCCTTGCAGTACCTCACTGGCAACTGGTCTACTGGTGGAAATGGACTCCCCAACTTTGACAGTGTGTAATCTGTTTGTGAGCTAGTTGGCTACCCATCTAGTTATGTATGGGTTAATCCCCAGCTGGGAAAGTTTCTCTATGATACCTGAATGGGTGATTGTGTCAAAAGCCTTGGCTAAATTAAGATAGGTGTTATGTACTGTTTTGCCCTCATCCAGGGCTTTGGCAACATTCTCAAATAAGTCCACCAGGCTTAATAAGCAGAATCTTCCCTTGATGAAGCCATACTGGGTCAGGTCCAGAATATGAAGGTCGCCTACATCCTTGTAGATAAGGTCCATTATGATTGTTCCATGGCCTTGCAGATAAGAGTAGTTAGGCTTATGGGTTGATAGTTCCCAGTGTCAGCTGAGGGACCTCTCTTTATGCAGGGGGATTACTGTTACTGTTCTCCACTCTGTCAAGACAAAGCCAGTTCTCAGGCTATGGTTAAAGAGCATGGTGAGTGGTCCTGCTAGGTCTTGTGTTAGAGTGTTTAGTAAGCAACCTGGGATGTTATCCAATGACCAAAAGCTCCTGTCTGTCCACAAAGCTATCAAATCTGTAGGGGATTGTCTGTACTTGTACCATGTTGCTAAGGCCTGAAACTCTTCTACTCTATCCATCAGGTCAGTACCATCTCTCCCATCCTTCAAAACCATTTTTAAAAACTTCCTAGCCAAAAGCTGGCTCTGTTCTTGCTGAACACCCAGATAAACTATATCTCTAAATGTTAAAAAATGCCTATTCATGCTGTACATCTCCTTTCTTTCACTTCCTCACTCACTTCCTTCTATCATTTTCTCCCCCCAGCTTTCTCTTTAAATATACCATAAGCCTGCTTTTCTCTCACTTTGTATTGTAGTTCCTGTTTGTATTATACTAACTTACCCTTAATTTATCTATAAACTTGCTAAAATTTCTCTAAGTGTTAAGTCATTATCATATACTTTGTATCTATTCTTAACCAATGTTTTCATATTGTGTCTAACATGGTATAATTATGTAAACTGTAGTTATTTTTGTATTATTTTAAAGACTGTAAAATGTATTATTCTTAAAATGTTTTGTAATACTTTGAAGCTTTTCTCCATCAGCCTCCACTGAAAATAGGCTCCTAGCCAGTCTGACTTTCCCAGGCATCAAATGTCAACAAATTAAAAAATAAGTAAATAAAACACTCTGCTCTTTATAGCTTTTATGAAGAATATTATTCCTAGGCAATACCCGCGGTGGTGGTGCTGCGGTAGCATTGTCGCCTCACAGTAAGACGATGTTCAGTTCGATTCTCAGCTAGAGCGTCTTCTGCGTGGAGACATGCATGAATGGGCATACCTTTGTTGAAGGTTGTGCGTCAGGCCTGGCAAGCCGGTACGTAAAAATCAACTACCAATCATTAGCGGACCGGAGTTCCACTGTGGCGACCCCTAACCAGGAAAAGCCGAAAGACACAAAATTATTCCTAGGCAATACAGATCTGAATTAAATAAATATTCTTCATCACAGTAATATTTTCTAAGATGTATTTATATTATAGAACATTTGATGTCTGAATTGCAATAATTTATTTAAATAAATCTGTATAATTCTATCTAAGAATAAGTTGTTACTGAAAGGAGAAGTTGAAATGCTGCAAGACCTTATTCTTGGTTGGGCATTAATCTTATTGACACTTTCACTATTCAACAACATTAAAATCCTTCTTAAGAATTTGTATGTATGGTTTAGCCAGAGCTTTGCCAGTACTTTTATGTCAGTTTTGCAGTATTTTGCTATAATACTTTTAGGAACACTTGCTAGAGCCAACTTAACTTGTAGTTATTTTCTATAAAATTGCCCATTTTGGCTCTTACGTTAAGCACATACCTAAGATAATTGAACTGAGTCATCATATATTTGATCACTTTTGCTTTATCGGCATCATGTTAATTATATTGGAAATGTCCAAAACATGTGACCATAGGCCACCTCTATATGACTACACCGCCAACAGTTTGACTCTTTGTTTTCTTCATTTTCAGAACAGTCTAGCTAGGCTTAAATGCTACCTGTGTAATAATCACATGCATTGAGCTCACTGAACAAAGACTTCTATAAGCTAGTTGCATTTCCCATACTTATATCAATAACTGCTCTACTGCGGTGGTGGTGCTGCGGTAGCGTTGTCGTCTCATAGCAAGACGTTGTCCTGTTCGATTCTCAGCTAGAGCATCTTCTGTGTGGAAACATATGTGAATGGGGAGTACCTTCATTGAAGGTTGTGCGTCAGGGCTGGTAACCCAGTAGGTAAAATTCCACTACCAATCATTAGCAGACCGGAGTTCCGCTGTGGCGACCCCTAACCGGGAAAAGCCGAAATGCACAAACAAAATATCAGTGACTGCTCTGATAAATCATGTTCTTCATGGGCTTTCTATTTTGCTTGTATCTCTTTAATTTGGGCTTCAGTTTTCCTTACCTAGAGATCTATATAAATTAAGTTGCTCCTACTCTGTCCTTTACTGATTGCCTTTTTTTTTTGTCAAGTCAGCAGCTTACACTTATTAACATATTCCTCCAAGGTGGTAAATGTGTTACATGAACAAATAGATAAACATGGATACAAAGTATTTGAAGATCTGGGGGAGGAAGAAGAAAAGTAAAAATACCGTAAAGTAGAACAGTAAAATACCGCGAATGTACAGTTAGCATTGCCAGAAACAGAAGTGTCAACAAAAACTAAGTTTTATTTGTTAATGGGGGAATAAATATCTGAAGAAGCTGATAACAGTAAAGATGAAAGAAAGCAATATAAGCAACTCCACTGAAAGAGTTAAGGTAAGAAAAAAGAAAGACAAAAACTATTTCAGCACAGTTTAAAAGGAATGAAAAAGATAAAAATATTAGTGTTGTATTAATTAATGTAACTAGTATAAAAATAGCAGGTTTAAATTTCTGGAATGATGAGTAAAGTTACATTATGGGATTATATTATTGTTTATATACTCATCTGGAATGTGAAAATGAGAGACTGCTTATGGAAAAATTGTTAGGGAGCAAAATATTGTGTAATTTATGAATATATGCAAGTGTAGTCTTTTTAATACAAAACATTTTTTCCAATAAAAAGGTATATTAAGATTTTAGAATACATGGTAGTAATACCTGGGAAAGTTTCAGGATTAGATTTCAAAACTGGTGATGAAGTTTTGAGGTTTACTGATTTTAATGCCAATACAACAATATAAGAAAGAGAAAATTTATATAAGTGTATCAAACCTTATGTTGTAATAAATATATTCCTAGTAATTTGGGAGATTTTAATTACAACATTAAGAAAATAAAAGAAAATAAAACAAAATTATGCAGGATGCTAGAAAAGTACACGAGCTGTTAAAATGTGAACAATTCTATATTGGAAAAGAAAGGGCAGCATATAAACTAAGATGCACTATTGTTTACTATTAAATAACTTCAGAAAATGTAATGGCAACTTAATAATAATAACTGGTTTCTCGGAT